>NW_013952960.1:250246-251741 GCF_001266775.1 Austrofundulus limnaeus
GGGGGTTCTGACAGGTCACTGAGTGTGTATATATGTCTGTGTGTATATACTGACAATATTTWTGAATGTRGGCATGTATGTATGTATATCTTTATATATGTATGGGTATGTGTATATTTTTATTTATGCCCTCCATGTATTTATCCATTTATTTTTCAGGTGAGCGGACAGATGTTGGGTGTGTGGTCCTGTGTTTTGTTGGTGTATATTTAATATACTTTTAATCACTATTTCAATCTTTGTGATTACTTCTCTCCCTGTTTTTCTCTCTGTATCTATTTTCTCTTCACTTAAAAAAAGTCACTGATGATGAAGAAAAAAATAAACTAAATAAACTAATATTTGGTTTCGTTTTCTACTGAAGTGACACACAAAAAAACTCTTCCATTTTCCCACAGGGAATTCCCACTGGAGGGGCATTCCAGTTTAAATTTATGACTTAAAAGTGGGAAATTCCCACTTCCCAGTACAATTGGGCCACAGCGAAAGTATCCAGTGAAAACACAGCGAAATGGAGAATTTACACAGCAAATATTGCCAGATGACAGCTGCTTTACAACCCTGTGCACCTACACCTATGATAGGAGGCAGTGGGTAAAATGATCCACATGCATTATGGGAGCTGTAGTTTATGCTGAATGGTACATCTTTGAAGCTCTTGTTTGCYACAAAAAAAAAAAAAAACCCGCTGTGGCAGGCCACGTGTAAGTTTTATGTTTTGCATACATATTGATTTGAAGCCGACCTCCTATGAGGGTCTTACCGTAATAAGTCAAAAACTCTGCGACGTGAAGAAAAGTCAGAGACACGAGGACGTTGAAAATCCAGTTGACACCAGCAGAGCAGGCGTTGCCAGTGCTGCGCGCCCAGAGTGGGTAGATCTCTGAGTTCACTGTCCACGGCATGGGGCCCATACCTGTAATATTTTTATTTTTGTTATTTTTTTATTTTAAAAATGTATTCATTTAATTTAAAAACAAAACAAAAACTATACATTCAACAAATAATACAAAACACAAATAAAACTAGACATGGGTTTTTACGATGTAAAAACAAGTGTGCATTGCCTTGTAGCATGTCTTTGCCTGCAGCAGTGGACTTGCAGAATGAACTGTGACCAAGTTCAAATGTGTTTCCTATACCAGCTTGTGCTTGTCAAGTCAGCAGGTGTTTGTAATAAGGGTAATTGTGTGACAATATGAAGTTTGTAGAGATTTTCTGTTAAAGTTACTGGCGCTGGGTTTCAAACCCTGATCTCCTACATGAAAGCCCATGGCACTAACCATGAGACCATTAGCGGTGTGGTAGAGAATGAGGCCAGGGTTTGGTTTGTATGTTTGCAGAAAGTGGCCACATTGCCAATGTAATGATTGTCACTAAATTGAAAAATATTACGACAATAAAGCAATATTAGGACAATATTATAGTAAAACATCAAAATACAATCATATTAGTATCGTAAACACTGAACTTTTGAGATTAAATATTATTAAAC
>NW_013952960.1:251834-256933 GCF_001266775.1 Austrofundulus limnaeus
AGATACAGCAGGGGCAGTATTGGACCAATACAAGGCTCCATTGACCCCCATTATAAATTATTAAACATTAGTATTTCCAAAAATATAAATTGTACAGGCACCAAAGGTCATAGACATCATTTGGCACAGGAGCTTTACAAATATGAATTACAATGGCAGCTCTAAGACAAAGTATGCAAGAGGAGAAGCATGCCAAAGTGGAGATTACTTGGATGAGAAACGAATCACAATAGTGTGCATTGCCAATGCACACTGATGAAAGGTAGTAGAAAGAAGAAAAAAAATCTTAATATCTGCCCCTTATTTCAAAAAAATAAATCAATTCAAACAATAATAGTCTTATAATAACACATAACAAAACTCCCAACTTCTTCTCGAACAACAGTTCTTATGAATGCACATTATACATATTCATATTTCTTCAACAATCTAACTTTATACTATATAATTGAATATGTTGCATGCACATAGTAACCATTAGTTATGTTTGGTTGGGTTGCTTTGGTCATTTCAGGCAATTGCAGGTGAGATAAAGACAAACCTTCTGAGTTCTAGTTTATTTAAACTTATACTAATAAAAAAATTTGTTAAAGACCTGGAGCAAAGGATGCAAGGTACAGGATGAGGCCCAGCAGAACAATCCAGGAGTAGGACGTAGGACAGTAATTATAAGCCCAAATAGGGCCATCACTTTCTTCTGTATTATTAAAACACCTGGATGGAAAAATTAATCACAATGAAAATATATCGTTCTAATTCAATTTAATTTAAATTGTAAAAGAGACAAATGTTCCAACGACATTTCATTTACAGAAATAAACATAAAAAGCATGCAATTATATTTTAGAAAAATGCAATTCTACTTTTCTTTTTTTTTTAATAGCGGACTAATATTCAGAATACTTTCTGACCTTCCCCAGGCTGCATGATCAGTAGACGCCTGACTGACAGGAACGCAGGAGGACTCAGACACTGTGGTTCCATTTTCACGAAAACAAAACCCACAATATGGATCCAACATGCACAAGTCACAGGAGCTGCAGGGAGGAGGAAGAAGGAAAAGCACCACACAGGAATGAGCCATAAACTCATGCAACTAACTCAACTCTTTTGGCAGATTGGAAATAATTAGAGTTTTGTTGAAAAAATATAAATATTTACTATTTTCCCTGTTCTAGATGGTTCTAGAACTTGAGCTGAATTTCTTACAATAGTTCAGCCAAGACTAAATTCCGTTACCATCATCGTAAAACAGCTTCACTCTCATAACTTTTATTGCATCTCCTGCAGCCCAGGGTCAAAGTTTTATTGACCTCAGGCTGTCCACCATTAACTGCTGCTGCTCTGTTTGCCCTGGCAGTACCATAGATTTCTGTGCAAACAACAGTATGAACAAACTGACAGCAGTGTAAAAGTTTGTAAAACAGTGTTTACCTCTGTTAATCTTTATTTAAGCAGGCAAATCCCCATGAGATCAAAGCTTTTTTAGCAAGGGAGGCTTGGGCCTAAAGGCAACCTAACGTGCATGTTTTTGGTCTGTGAGAGGAAACCAGAGTACAGCCCATGCAAACGTGAAGAGAGCATGCAAACTCCACCTGACCTGAGAATCGAACCCAAGACCTTCTTCCTGTGCAGCCCCACAGAATGGCTTCAGACTGTCCCGACAGTGCCCCCTAGTGGGTTCCCAGTGCCATATACGTTGGAATATAACAATCTGCTACCACCGGAGTCGGGTCTACTTTATCGTAGCCCGTGTCATTTTCTCTAAAATTAACCTTAGTGGCTTTATGCCTCATATTAACCAGATTGCATGTGTAGTGAATACATCCATTTCCCCTCACCTCATCTTGCCATTGACTGACCTTTGACCACCTGAAGTCAAAGCGCCTCTCACAGACTGAACTCTCTTCCAGCTCTCATGTAGAGCTGTTAAAAAAAAAAAAAAAGTCTTTCGCTGTCCACTTTTCTCTTGGGAAAAGCTCGTGTTCTCAAGAAGTCTGTTGTTTTGTTGATAAACAAGTCAAAACAAATGTTCTATTTGTTTCTGCTGTTTCTTTCACACGGATCATTCAAATGCTTAAACCCCTTTAAAATGTATGGCTTTGTCATTAATTTCGAAGGGCTCTTTAGTTATTTTATAGCTATGCATTTGCTGTGATTATGATGTTTAGATCATGGTTAGAAAATGTGATTTAGTATTAACAGAATATGTTTGCTTTAATAAGTGCTTATTTGAAATATTAGTTCAATGTTTCTCTGAAGAGTGATTTACTAGGCTTAGAAATGTTCGTGTGTCGTTTTGCTGATAACCTTGGGTCTACACCAACACAAAGACACATACAGGCTTCTCATGAGAAGCCTCCTTACACCCAGACACCTGCAAGATAACACCACTGGACACAGTTCTTCCTGTTTCTTAAAACTGTCTGTTTTCTTCCTGTTCGTCAGTCTGTGTTGTCTCTGTCCTCTGCTACCAAGCAGGGAGCTGGGCGCCTTGCCAGCTCTCTTTTCCTAGTTCCTTCAATAGGAACTTTTAAATTTTTTTCCTGCAGCATCATTTTCTACCTTTTTACAAGGAAATACCACTTTTTTTCCTGTCAGGCCGTCACGCCTGAAATCTGGAACGTCAACCAACATCCTGCAGCTGTGAGCCGCTCCTCAGAGCTGCCTGGTCGACTTGTTGCTTTGCCGAAAGACCACGTCCCTGAGAAGAGCTTGTTCCACTCGTCTGATCCAGACACAGACCTCTGTGCTCGCTGAACAACAGACGTCCACCAGAGCTACGTCTGATCCTATGTGGAAGTGTTCCCAGAAAACGGTAATGGCTGAAAGCTCATCTGTCCCAGGCCTAAAGCTCACAGCAAAATAAAACAGAGTCTAACTTTAAGAAAATCCTTCAGAAATCAAAAAGAAAAAAATATTATAGGTCTTCTGGACGGGTTCTTCTCTAATGAAACGTTTCGTCTCTCCTCCAAGAGACTTCTTCAGTCTGAGAGTTTCRGGCAAAATTCAGGCTTTTAAGCACTGCCTCCATGTGACTGATACATCACATGGCTATCGTTGACACCTAATTAACACCTATTGTTAACAGGGGGTGGAGTGGTACTGGCAATAGCAGCGCTGTAGGAGGGGGACAACTGAAAACGGAGGCCTCCACCTCTGTTTAATGATGGACGGTCTTTCTTCACAAAAATGGCTTCTTTTACTCCTCTCTCAAACCAACGTTCCTCTCTATCAAGAATGAGAACATCCTCATCTCTGAAAGAGTGACCGCTGGCCTGTAAATGAGTGAAAACTGCGGAGTTCTGGCCATTAGATGTAGCTCGTCTGTGTTGGGACATTCTTTTGAACAGTGGCTGCTTTGTTTCCCCGAAGTATCACTGGTCACAGTCCTCCTGGCACTTAACAGCATATACAACATTGCTCTGTTTGTGCCGGGGCACCGGATCTTTGGGGTGAACCAGCCTTTGCCGTAATGTGTTTTGGGGTTTGAAAGCCACTGGGACATCATGTTTAGAAAACAAACGTCTCAGTAATTTAAAGATTTTCAGAAATCTTTAAAAGATATATCTGTCTTATTTGTTTGTCTGTCTAATCTGTCTCTCCCATCTACCTTTCTTTCTCTCTCTCTCTGCTCTCCCACCTGAACCAAATACACTCAAACACTCTCACACATACATTGACCCAAAATGTATATAAATTAATCTGCTTTTGCTTAGATAAATTGTTAGACAGTTGCTTAAAAATTAGAAACAATAACGTTTTAGTAAGAGACCGTTTGCATTGTTCATGGTATGTAACTACAAATGTTAATCACATATTAATTTTGCTCCAACAGTTCCATTTTGAGCCAGGAAGGGAAACTCTCATTAAAAATCATATTTAATGGTTTTTAATAGGGGGGTTCCGCTACACATAAAAAACCTTAGTGGTTTTATGCCTCATATTAACCAGATTGCATAAAAAACCTTAGTGGCTTTATGCCTCATACTAACCAGCTGACAGTCTGAGGCCATTCTATGGGACGGAAAACCCACTAGGCGGCTCAGTCGGGACAGTCTGAAGCCATTGTATGGGACTGATAACAGCTAATAACGTCCATTTAATGGATGACAACATCCGAAGCGGGTATCCTGTGAGGCATCAGTGCTTACCACTTAGACGACACACAAACATCAAACGCTATAAAGGTTTTAAGACTCAAGTATGGTCTTGGCTGTGTTCGGATTTACTGGATTAGCTCAAAAACAAACTCTAGTTCTCCAAATTGAGGTCATTCAAAGAGCTATCTACAACAGATAAGACTTTGTATTATGTTCAGAATTTTTCCACAGAACCTCACTTCAGCATCTCCTTTTAGGCTTTTGATGAATGCTAACAAACATAGCTTCTAAATCAAAAAATCACGAGTCTATGATGATCAGTTTGATAAATGCTTAAACTTTCAAAAATCTAAAATGAAGGGATTTTTTTAAGTCTACTATCAGGACTACTCACTTCTACTCTCTTTTTTTCCCCAAAACGAAAAAGGTAAAATAAGTGCAAGTTTAGTCTGTTCATGAAATTAAAGATGACAACTTGTGATGAAACTCAACGAGCCCAGAGGAGATGCTTGAAGAGTGACGCTGCAGAAAGCTCAAAACAAACTGTGGGAGTTTTTGGACCAAATGTGGTATAAATGTGAGAATTAACATTTTTTATAGCACGTGACCGATCAAAAAGGCACAACACATGATATGTACATTTCGGACAGGAAGATATGCTGCCTACAATAAGGTGGTGAAAAGGTGAAAATGAAAATGGCCTGCTTCACGAGTTTCAGTGCTTTACCTGTAAAGTCTGCAGGTTGAATTGTGAGGGTCGACAGGGTGGAAGGTAACAGGTGGAGAGTTTTGGGCGGACAGGAGGAACCCAACTGCCAACAGAGTTAAACTCAGACCAGTGCCTGGAATAAAAGAACAAAAAGTCATTACTTAAAGAAGGAAGAACACATTAACCAAGGTCAACCATCAACCAAGATTTTGTACAACCATAGTGAGAGAGAGAGAGAGAGAGAGAGAGAGAGAGAGAGAGAGAGAGAGAGAGAGAGAGAGAGAGAG
>NW_013952960.1:257933-261744 GCF_001266775.1 Austrofundulus limnaeus
GAGAGAGAGAGAGAGAGAGAGAGAGAGAGAGAGAGAGAGAGCAAACACACACTAGGTGGTTTTGCAAATGTATCTCAAGCTGAAATATATGCAGTCCACCAGTGTGTGGGATCTTTCAAAAAACTTCAATGTACACCGAAGGAAATATTCAACCTAACAGATAGCCAAGCTGCTATTAAAGCTCTCCAAGGGCCACACTTTTCATCATTACTGGCTTGGGAGTGTGCCGAAGCAGTCAACCAACTGGGGAGAGATAACAGTGTTACTAATAAATGGGTACCAGGACATACTGACATTAATGGTAACAAGAGAGCTGACTACCTTGCAAAAGCTGGCAGTAAGGCCCACTTCAAAGAACCAGAGCATGTCTGTAGGACTGTCCTACAGGCCTGTATTAGACGGTATCACCCAACCCACTGAAGGGAGCTGACAGAGTGTACACAGGTACGGGAACTGATAAACAGGCCAAATCTTAGATTTGGGAAAGCTCTCATCGCCCTGACAAGGAAAACTCTAAGTACACTGGTTGAAGTCCTAACTGGGCACAATCTGTTCAACCGCCATAAAACAGTGATGGACTCCATGACAATGGTCTGTGTGATGCCTGTAGCATTGAATTAGAGACCTCTTTGCACTATTTAGGCCACTGCCTGGCTCTGAGCAGTTGGGACCCCTTTGTGGATCCCGAGAAGCTCAGAACACCGAGTGTTTCTTACCTCGTGTCCTTCATCCGAGGGATGAGAAGGTTTGAATAAAGACCAGTGTTTTTTTGGGTAGAGCAATGCTCATATGGGTTCTTTATCCATCCCCACTTACCATAAACCATAACCATCAGCCAATGACATCATCTAAACAGCACTTTTAGGGTTACAAACCTAAAAGACTGCCCAGAGTGAGTTTCCTGCGGCCCACTCTGTCCACAAGCCAGACTCCAACTAAGGTGAAGACAAAGTTGGTGGCTGAAGTTGCTGCAGCCAACCAGATTGCCTGCTTGTCATCCCGCACCCCCGCCATCTGCAGGATGGTTGCACTGTAGTACCTGAAAAAGACAGCTCCAGTCAGAACGGACTCTGCTTTTATCTTTTGAGGCGTCATAGAATTGATGAATGTTTCCAGGTGCTTCTGTGGTCACCATGTGGGATATGCAGTAAAATAATAGCAAACCTACATGACAGTGTTAATGCCAGACAGCTGCTGAAACATCTGCAGGCCACAACCAACAACAAGAGCCCTGCGAGTCGGTCCATGGCTGAGGATGCGCAAAATAACAACTCCTCCTGAAATTTAAAGTGAAGGCTTTCAAACAGTCAGTTGAATTTCCACCTTTGTCCTGAACAAAACCAGTCTCCCTACTGTGTTTTCTGGATTTGCAAGTTTCTCTGACCTGCCCCTGCCTCCCTCTCCTCCTCCTCGATGCTGGCTTTGATGGTGTCGTACTCCTCGTCGATGTTCTGGTCTCCTCGGATCCGGCTGAGAACTTGACACGCCTCCTGGCTTCGACCCTTCTGCAGGAGCCAGCGAGGGCTTTCTGGCAGGAAGACGAAGCCGAAGAACTGCAGAACTGCTGGTACGGTGGACAGGCCTAGCATGTATCTACGGTGTCGAAAGAAGGAGAAGTGAAGCAGAAGAATGTTGGAAGAGACAACGGCTGCTGGCTCTCAAATCACACCCACAATTTGGTGACTTTGGCAAACAGGGCTAGTAGCCAAGGTCACACTGAAACAATAGTTTGGATTATTGATAAAGGGTTGAAAAGAAGGAGAAAAACATGACACAAAATGTATCGGAGAACAAGCCATGAAAAAAAAGTCTACCTCCATCCACTGTGGCTCAGATAACTGAAGACCCCATCAACTACACTGGCAACAAACTGACCACCAGTGATGAAGAGGGCATTGATGGTGACCAGCTGGCCTCTCAAGTGAGGTGGGGAGACTTCTGCGATGTATACAGGAACTGTCATGGAAGCAATACCTGTCAGGTTAACATACAAAATATTACTAAAGTACTCCACTCTATTCCTACAGAAGGCAATGATAGTGCTACAGTTACTTACCAATACCCAAACCCACTACAATTCTGCCTGCAAGGAGGACCACTTTGTCCTGGGCAATACTCAGTATAACGCCACCAACACCGAAGATGAAGCTGGCCACAAGAATACAAATCCTGCGTCCCAGCCAGCCATTCAAAGAGCCCCCACAGAGGGCAGAGAGCGCCGCGGCCCCGACGGTGCTGGAAACCAGCAGCTCCTGCCACAGGGCGTTCAGGTTCATCTCCTTCTTCAGGAGCAGCATTGCCCCAGAGACCACCCCGGTATCATACCCGAAGAGGAAACCTCCGAGGGCAGAGAAAAATGCTAACACGTAGACGAAACACGGTGTGGAGTCATCTTGGCCTAGGAGGTTCTCGGTGTCTCCGGACGGAGTTTCGACGGGACCTCGGTCTCCAACCGTCGCAGCTGTCTGCCTCTTGCTGCCCATCACTCATGTGCTTCAGGTTGTTTTCATCAAGGCTGCTGTACATGCAGGAGAGAATGCAAGTTACACCTATAGTTGCTAATCTATTCTTCCTCTCTGATGATTTCAAGACTACAATTAAATCTGAGCGTATTTGTGGTTATTTCACATTAGGATGATTGATCTGCTTGTTTGTTTTTCTTTTGCTCAGCAAGGTTTTAGTGCTTTCTGACCCCAATAATTTACCCATATTTAAAACTAACTGATCTCTACTGATGTTTAATGGTACTTTTCCCATATCTTGCAGTTATCCTATGGGTTATGTTTTAAAGGCATCTGAACTTTTATAGAGATCTATATGAAGCTGAATTAAAGACAATACTTCCATGATCTAATATTGATTGAATAAATCAGGGTATATGCCCCTCTATGACTTCCTGTCTGCTCTCCAGTCTCCTCCAATTAAGCACCTCATAATATTTAATATACATTTTACAGTTGCAAATTTCTGAATCGTCTGTGTGCTGTCCATGCTATCCTTTCATCAGACCATACACACAGAGAATATGCTGGGGTAAATTAGTCATCCAGGACATGGTAAATCTAAAAAATGGTTAAACAAAAGCTAGACTTTTATTTATTTTTATTTTACCATTGTTTAACCAGACAAATCCCATTGAGAACGCAAATCTCTTTTTCAAGAGAGGCCTGAAGGCAAACTATTGTACATGATTTTGTGGTTTATTCTGTGGGAGACGTTTTGCAGCCCATCCAGGGAGTTTTCTTAATTCAAAATTTGAGAGTGGAGTTCCAAGATTATAAACTATATTTGTTATCTTTTGTGAGCTATTTTAACAGAAGACCCTAATAAAATAACTATTGCCTGAGGTGTATAGGTTAATTTGCATGTGAATCTAGTAGGGGTGCCCCAATGAATCGGACAGACAATTTCCCTAATTTTGAGAGGTACTTCGGTGGAAAAGATCGTCTTCTCATCTACCTCCACAAAGATCTGCTGTGAGCACTACCTAATGTCCAGTTAAAACAAGTTTGTATTGTTTATAGGGTATTGTTCAATGTTTTTAAATAAAATAAGATTGAAACATTTACGTGTATTCTGACCTTTTAACATCTGACAGTGTCAAAAAAACTGGTATCGACTAAAATCAGAATCGGCAGGTCAGACTTTTTAAATCAGCCAGAAAACTACTTCGGTGCACCCTTATATAATCCAGGTTAAATAAGCTTCTTATACAGTTTAAAAGCTTGGAACTCCACACTCTCCATTTTTAATCTGAGAACATTCCCTGGAAGAGAAACAAAACACTTTCTGTTGTAACATTATATTATAT
>NW_013952960.1:262744-268251 GCF_001266775.1 Austrofundulus limnaeus
CTGGGTCTTCCAGCATGATAACGACCCAAAACAAACAGCCAGGGCAACTAAAGAGTGGCTCCGTAGGAAACATCTTAAGGTCCTGGAGTGGCCTAGCCAGTCTCCAGACCTGAATCCAATAGAAAATCTTTGGAGGGAGCTTAAAGTCCGTGTGGCCCAGCGACAGCCCCGAAACCTGAAGGCTCTGGAGGAGATCTGTATGGAGGAGTGGGCCAAAATCCCTGCTGCAGTGTGTGCAAACCTGGTCAACAACTACAGGAAACGTCTGATCTCTGTGATAGCAAACAAAGGTTTCTTTACCAAATATTAAGTTTCATTTTTCTGGTGTATCAAATACTTATTTCACACAATAAAATGGAAATTAATTATTTAAAAATCATACATTGTATTTTTCTGGATTTTTGTTTTAGATTCCATCACTCACAGTTGAAGAGTACCTATGATAAAAATTACAGTCTTCTACAAGCTTTGCAAGTGGGAAAACCTGAAAAATCAACAGTGTATCAAATACTTGTTCTCCCCACTGTATATATAAGAACTTCAACAGCATAATGTTTTATATGGTGCTACAGGTTCCAGCTGTCCAACCAGACAGGTGTTATTTTGTGATGATGGTCACAAAACATGGTGTAACACCGGAAAAGAACAAACCAATGAAACGAGGAAGAAACCAACAAATTTAGAGAAACCACATCAGAAATTTAAGCAGTTAAATCGCTAACACAGCTACCAGACGACAACAGCTCGTGACAATACTCATTTGTTAACTTTGTGGAAAGTTTCAGCTCATGCAGGGGTGTCATGTTGCAGCAAGAACCGCCTTGCAACCCTTGGACCAAACTGTTTACCTGAGTGATGATGGCTCCGGGTGTCTCATTTATCGTAGTGCTGGAGCTCCAGACAATGTAGACTACTGGGGGGGAATAATATTTTGGTTCATAAATTTACGATAAATTGTTTTAATGGAATCAGAGCTCTAGTTGTGAGTTGGGTTGACA
The DNA here is from genome assembly GCF_001266775.1 of Austrofundulus limnaeus. NCBI lineage: Eukaryota > Metazoa > Chordata > Actinopteri > Cyprinodontiformes > Rivulidae > Austrofundulus > Austrofundulus limnaeus. The sequence continues at coordinate 263,743 of NW_013952960.1, forward strand.
GGTGTTGGTTGGAATATATCAGAAATATAATTACTTTATTATTATCTAAGACAAAAATAGTCCACAACACAAAAAAAACACGTTAAGAAAAAGAAAACAATAAAAAACATTCATCAAAAAGCACACAAATAGCTATTCCAATGTTTTAAAAAACTTGATACTTTCGTCTTCTTTACATTATGCATGACATATGTTCATTTATATAACACTTTGGGCGCTTATGGACAGCGAAACAGCATGCTGCACATGCAAAATGCTGATAATGCGCTTCTTCCACAAATAAACAGTACGTCCCACTTTACAAGATGGCTGCCAAAAATCTCGCGTAGCGCCGTCAGTGTCCGTTCACAGCGCTTCGTGCTTCAGTGGACCCCACACAAGAAACGCACAGATGAATTGATAAGACAGACCCTCTAGTTCGGAGTGAGAGCCCACTGTCTGACTTCATTCAGAAATGTTATTTTCGTTAAAGTTAAAAAGAAAGTTTGATCAAACTGCAAGGATCCCTGTTAGCTGAGTGTAGGAATACCTCTGGTCGACCCAAAGAAAACTAAGTTACTTTGATTTGTTCTAACGTCATAAGTCATTTATTTGTAAAATGCTTAAATGATGTAGCCTACCTCTGAAAAGCCCTCTTCAGTCGCTCTGCGTGTCTTAGCTACAACAAACAGGAAGACCGAGGATCATATGATAGGCTGACAAGACAAGGCAAAGGAGGAACACGTACACCCGCCCAGCAAGATAAAAAAAATAAAAAATAAAAAAAACACCCGCCCAGCAAGATTTATTTTTTCTGCATGTCAGCGTTTGACATTTCTGTAGACTTGAGAATTGTTTCTCTAATGCATTTTTCATATTTGAGACAGACACTTCCGCTTTTTAATCGAAACCAAAACATATTTAAAGTACGGAAATCCCGCGAGGGGACACGGGGGATTATTTATTCCTTTTGCGTTCCCACGCAATATTGTTTTGTATATGAACTGAATTAAATCAGACTTTTATTTTGAAATATCCGGTTACCAAAACAGGATGTGTCGCCACAAGTTCGTGAAATTGATGTTGCGTGGCTGTACTGTGTTAAAATATCGGCACATGACATACTTCCGTGTGTGGCTGTGTGATATATTCATTCTGAAGCTGAATTAAAGCAGTAGGCTAACTCGCTAATGGTGAACATGTGAGTTTGCTAATAAACCGGCAGGCACAACAGTGACAAACTACTTTTGCGAGGGAACGCAAAAGAAAAAAAAATCTCCCATGTCCCCTCCAACATGGAGCACATGGAGCACATGTATTAAATGTAGCAGACATACAAAACATGACGAATAACTCAGTTTAAGGATCCTCACTTTTAAAACTAAAAACAAAGCTGCAGTGCATGATCACAAATTTTCTTCTCAGTAATAATAAATCTGTTATTTTAATCCCAGGACTGGCTAATCACAAAGACCAGATGCCATTACGTTATCACATTATTGCTCGCCTTGCCTTTTCACATTGACTGTTTGGACCCAACCTTGCTTTGTGGCACAAAAATGCATCAGGGGTTGGCTTTGACTCCCTTTGTCATCTTGGTCCATTAAAAAAAAATCACACCAAGTCAGCAAGAAGGCGTCCAAGTCCCAGATTAAGGTATCTTGTGAAAGAGACTATTGATTTAACATCCTCTGTGGGTAGAAGTTATTTTTTCATGTTGTCTTTGCTTTGCCACTTGTGTACTTTCTGTCAGATGGCAGGAGCAGTATGTGCTGTAGGTGTGGTCCTTGATGTCGTTGAAAGTTTTGTTCAGGAAATCAGTGCAAGACATACAGTATATCTGTAAATCTCTGATCTTGAACTCAGCGTTAAAAGACATTAACTTCACTGTTGGCTGTGTGTGACATACTACCTCTCATTTGAAAATGCTTCTTCAAGTTTGACAGTTTTAGGCTTCTCAGTTTAACTTTTAGAGTCAACCAAAAATGGTCATCACAACCAGTGGTGGGATGTAACTAAGTACAAGTACTTTCTTGCTGTACTTAARTACATTTTTCATATATCTTTACTTTACTTAAGTAGATTTCATTGTGGGTACTTTTGACTTTTACTCCACTACATTTTACATTAAGTATCTGTACTTTCTACTCCACTACATTTTACATTAAGTATCTGTACTATATACTCCACTACATTTCTGTAATGCGTTGAATTACAAAGTACATTCATGTCATGTCGATTTATTTTTATTTTATTTTATTTGTGGTTTATTTGATTCATTTTTTGTTAGAAAATAATCAGTGGCGAGAGGGGGAATTGCTGTAATTGGTCCATTGAACAAAGCAGGAAAGTACCATTACACCCTCCTTCATAAAGAAGCAGAGCATCAGCATGTCCACAATGGTTTCCACCACGGAGGAAATGTGCCATTCATGGCCTTATTTAACTGGTTCAAAAAATGACTTGTTGAGATTTGATAGAGGAGGTTGGTGGTGAATTTACATCTTCTGCAGCTGTTGTCACAATATGTGATGATGCACAGAATCACAAGTCCAAGTGTGAACAGTGTCACGGAGTGTAAACACAAAACTATGCATTATCTGCAGCATTGATGTATTAAAATATACATATAGCAGGCACACTTCATGATATTGTAGACCATTAGGGAATATATTAAGCAAGTACTTTTACTTTTAATACTTTAAGTATTTGTAAAAGCAAGTACTTACTTACTTTTACTCAAGTAAAACGTTAATGTGGTACTTTTACTTTTACTAGAGTACATTCTTGTCTGTTTATCTGTACTTTTACTTAAGTACTGTGTTTGAGTACTTTCTCCACCACTGATTTGTCATCAAATCATTACTGGTCTCAGGAAAACTTAGCTTAAGAGTTAAAAATCTTGACCAGMCTTGACAACAATAACATTCACAAGAAGCTAGCTGTGAACTATGCAACACAATTAGTTTTTTTTTAAATAAAAGCTGCATTCTCARCATGTCTAACTAGCCCAGATCATTGCCACGTTAATAACCTTTGTGACAAACCAAACTGTTTGTAAACCCATCAAGATTTCAGCAAGTAACAGTAGTAACTCTTATGTACGCTCTGCTCGTGGCATAATGGAAAAATGCTTTCTAAGCAACCGACTCAATTGCCCTTCAACTTCTGAAAACAAGACGACCACAAATTCAGGTTCAGGTTCAATTCAGAACGTCGACATAAAACCATCCGATTCTCTCCAACTGCATGAACAACTGGAACAAACATCAGACACAAACGTACAGGTAGAAGAGTCATCAAAGAATCTCACAGAGAAACCTGACTCAGATTATGATTCTACTGATGACACACCTCAGACACATATATTCCCTGTAGTGGCCATTGTTAATAAGAATGGTTCACAAAATTCAARWTCAAGTGAAATTTTGTTTCATGGATCTGACGTTGAGGAGAACACAGTGACACCCACAGACATTCAGTGTCAACCGGTGGGAAAACGTTTCAGGAGAGTAAGAAAGTTATTTGCCAGAATTTTCGATTTCCATCACCTTCTGAGTTGACAATAATTAACTTAACATGTTCCACTTACCCACAACCCCGCAACCACCCCACCCCTCAAATACCCCCATCCCGCTCTCCCCTTCCCTGCTCAGACCTTCCACCTCTCCTAAACCACCTATCTCCTTCCCTTGTTCACCCCTCCCACCCATCCCATCTTTGGGTTTTCTCCAGGTACTCCGGTTTGCCCACCTAAAAAAAGAGAGATCTATGATCTCTGTCTCCTCAATCCTTCCAGGTCTCCCCTTCCTTCTCTCTCTCCCACCCCTTCCATCTTTGCCCAGGCCCCCCCCCAACAAAAAAAGAGATTGTTGGTTAAACATTGAACCCCAGTTTCTATGAGTGTAAGCGCAGCCTTCTAAGGCTATTGCTGATGGGTTTCGTGCGCATTCTGAAGAACCAATAGTCTACACCAATCTACCGTGGGCCTCACCTATGGTCCCATAAATATTGGTGGGACCATAAATCTCCTCCCTATAGCTTTTGTATTCAGTGGGCGAGCCTCAACAGGTCAGGTTCCTCTGACAGAAACCTAAAAAAAATTACATTTATAATATTATTTTACACTCTGCAGGTCTAAATATTAATCAGAGGACAAAGTAATATTTAATAGTTTGTGTTAAATTGTAACATGATTCAACAGTGCTAAACTCTGTATATATGCTCCACAAGCTAATATCTGCTAACCAGTTCAATAAATAACAGTGATTACATGGATTTTATAAGATTATTTTAATTTTAAACTGTTACATTATGTTCTGCTCAGATCACATTGAGCTAAATAAGATCAAATCTGCTGACTTGTGTTGTAAAATGAGACGTTTTCCTGTTTATCTTCTGTTAATAAATCTATAACAAACAGCTTTTCTGGCATTATTAAAAACATGAGATAAATTGTATAAACTGTAAAATATTAATAATAACAGTGTTAATATTATTTTAATAGTTTTTTTATGATTTCTCCATTGT
>NW_013952960.1:271664-271931 GCF_001266775.1 Austrofundulus limnaeus
CACAGCAGTGAGTTTATTGAAGAGACTGTGAGTCCGGTTCCTCAGAGTCCGGTTCCTGACAGTCCGGTCTCTGAGAGTCAGATTCCTGACAGTCCGGTTCCTGAGACTTCAGTTCCTGTTGGACCAGAATTTTTTGTAGAACCACAGCTTACAGACACAGAAACCCACAGCAGTGAGTTTATTGAAGAGTCTGTGAGTCCAGTTACTGAGAGTCCGGTTCCTCAGAGTCCGGTTCCTCAGAGTCCGGTTCCTCAGAGTCCGGTTCCT
>NW_013952961.1:0-426 GCF_001266775.1 Austrofundulus limnaeus
GAGCCACTTCCTACCAATTAATTATCACAAAAGCAGAGGTTTTTCTTTTAGGATGTTTGTTCTGAGGGGTTAAGGTATAAATAGTGAAAAGTTAATTGGAGGTGCAGCATTAGGATGTAATATAGGTCTAGTTGTCAGTGTTTTTGCAGTGTCTGCTCAGAGCAGAACTCCCATGTTTATTTTGATTTGGCTCAAGGTTTTATGCTGACGCCTGAACGTACGCTACGTATACTGAAGAAATTTTGTAACTGATTAATTGAATATTAGATTCAGTGTTGTATTTTATGCTTTCTGATCATTTCAGTCTGTAAGGGTGAAGCAGACAAAGAGTTGGGGTGTGTGTGTTACCATGGTTTTTTTCTCTTAGCCTAAATGACACTGAGTGACGTTCTGACGTCTGATGTACAAGGTAACACCTCTAAGGGT
>NW_013952961.1:2750-3197 GCF_001266775.1 Austrofundulus limnaeus
ACTGGAGTAGGTGGTCTTTCCCACCTAGGCACTTCTGTGGTTTCCATCTAGTTAAATGTTGTAAGGAGGAGCTAAATGACGTGGGCAAACTCTGAACAGTAAAATAAATAAAGCCTTTACTCACGAGATACCAACAAATCAATAATCAATCTTTAGAATAGTGCTACTAAAACAGATAGGGAATATTTGAATCTAACTTAGTTAAAACACCTGTTATGTGAATGTTGAGCAAATGTGCTTAGAACAAATACCATGTAACTATTACCACGATGCACAGGACTATGGTGATAGTGAAAGCTGCAATAAGAACATTAATTTGATTAGAGGACATTTCTGCAAAGATAAAAGGTTAATTACAGCAGATACCAAGTGAAAAGTCCGAAAGCAATGGCTAAAATAAAAACTAAAACCCCAGCAACACAATGACAAGGATTATCGTTACAAAAC
>NW_013952961.1:5562-5990 GCF_001266775.1 Austrofundulus limnaeus
GGCTTCTGTAAAAATGGTGGGACTGTCTGTGAAACCCTGGGGGAGTCTTGTGTATGTGTATTTTCGCCCTCTATAGGTGAAAGCAAACCAAAATTGTGAGTCTTTGTGTACTGGTACAGAGAAGAAAGCGTTACTCAAATCAATAACTGTGAACCAACGTGCTTCAGCAGCAACATTGTTCAGGAGAGTGTGCGGGTCGGGCACATTTGCAGCGCGAGTCACAACAGCTTTGTTTACAGCTCTTAAATCTTGCACTAAACGCCATGTTTTTTTTATTTGCTTTAGGGACCGGAAAAATAGGTGTGTTGCATGGAGACGTGTTAAATGGTACAATAATGCCAGCTGACAATAAACCCTGGATTACTGTAGACACACCTTCTTCTGCCTCAGGCTCAAGTGGGTACTGTCTGATATTTGGACGGTAGGGG
>NW_013952961.1:7243-8731 GCF_001266775.1 Austrofundulus limnaeus
ATCATCAGCTTTCTTAACAGTAATATTGCTGCTGCTTCTGCTGCTGCTGCTGCTGCTGCTGCTGCTGCTGCTGCTGCTGCTGCTGAGCCATGAGGACCTTTGAAATAAAAAACTTAAATCTTAAATAAAAGTTCCCGTGCGCAACTCCCTTCATCTGCTTCCTCCTCAGACGACCCTGACCCACAGACCCCTCCATGACCCACAGACCCCTCCACGACAAGAACAGCAGGACAGCAAAAGTCACACTTTAGATACACGCGCAGGGCGCGCCCACCTAGCCAGTGTGAATGTAATAAAACTTCATGTTTAAAGTCCGTGTTTGTCACGCGCGTGCGGGGGGATGCGTGCGTGCGTGCGCGCGCGGGGCGGGGGTGTCTGCCACGGATAACAGACCAGGATGGAGGGGGAGAGGACGAGGAGAAGAGCGGTGGACTTACTTCTAATTTTATCTGACATTTAATTTAATTTTTATTGTTTTTATCGTCCTGCAGGCCCTGAGAGAAAATTAATTTTAAGCTGAGTATTTTTTATACAAATGTTTAGATTACTCAAAGTCAAAATGAGGGAAAATCTGTGTCAGGTACAGACATTCTGTTCACGTGAGCAGCTGTCAGTCAGCACCTATCAACCTCCAGACACACGACGGAACGTGTCTGAACCAATCACTGATCATCTGACTGATTTAAATACATCTTAACATTCATGAGGTACTTTACATTGTCTGTTTATGGTTGAGTGTGGGCGTGTAGAGGGTAGAACCTGAGGTGGGACCTTGTGCGCAAACTCTGACGTGCAGCTGTGATTTATTAAGGAAAGATGCGCAGAAACGTGCGTATGTATGGTTTTATAAATATGATTTTTTTTAGGCGTACGCCATTTCTGCCTTTTGGCCGTACGTTCACTTTTAGTATGGTTTCCACGCAATCCTTCATAAATGAGACCCCAGATCTCCATTCGTCAACAGTCAGTACTTGGGTGTTTGTTTTAACTTATGTGCCTTTCTATTATATCATGTGATTGTTCATGAAAACAAACATTCTACACTCAGTGATTCTTTATGCCTTTTGATGACTTTTTTTCTTTTTTATTTCATTTGTACATTAGAGGTTTTCTACTATTTTTCAAGGTAATTCCTTGTAGATGCCTTTGTTAGCTCTGAATATACGTTGGATGTTTCCTTTGGAGCACTAAGGTTTATAACAGGGAGAAATCTCTCAGTCATCACAGCAAATGGTACTTTGTTGCCATTAGTTTCTTTGTGCATAATACTAGCTTTGTAAAATTTCAGTTCTCAGTAAATAACCTCTTTGGTCTAATATCCAATACAACCAATGAAGTATGGAATAGAACACCAGCTTATTTCTTTATTTTTTGTTTGTTTTGTTTGTATTCACCATGTCCTGAGAATCTACACCAGAATGTAAGGTGTTTTGTGTGTGTGTGTGTGTGTGTGTGTGTGTGTGTGTGTGTGTGTGTGTGTGTGTGTGT
>NW_013952961.1:10406-14742 GCF_001266775.1 Austrofundulus limnaeus
ATAGTTTTGCCAAGAACACAGGAGATACAGAGAACAAAGATGATACCAAAGGCTGTGTGTCTCAGCATGCAGGACCACTCAGAGGGAGCTCCAATGAAAGTTAATGAACATAAGAAACATAGAATCAGAGAAAATAGCAGTAGGAAGCTCAGCTCAGAGTTGTTGGCTTTAACAACTGGAGATGTTCTGTGACGAAAGAAAATAACTGCTGTTATGATGGCCAGAGACACGCCCAAACCAGAAAATGTAGCCAGGATGATTGCCAGGACTTCATCAAAAGACAGAAACTCAACAGGTTTGGGCGAACAAGCATCTCTTTTCACATTAGACCAGAATTCCTCGGAACATGGGAAGCAATCTGGAGAATCTAAGGAAATAAAACAAGAATGGACATTTTAGTAATAAAATATGAGATGTGAATGAAAAACTAACAATATTACCTGTCATGTTACTGATCTCTCCTTCAGGACATGGTATACAATCATAGCAGCAGATGGGTTTTCCTTTCTGCAACACTTTATGGGTTCCTGGAGGACAACGTTCAGAGCACACTGATAGTGGAACCTGTCACAGAGTTATGAAAAAAAAGTTTTCTACAGCTGCTTTTTATGTTTTAATTTGTCATCAGTATGTTCTTTACTTTTGTGCCACCATCCATCCAGGTTATGTTCCTGTTGATCTGAAACTGCTGGCCTTTTGGCAGTGATGCATCATAATATCCAACAGTTACTAGTTCAGTAACTCCACTCTCACTCTTCTGCCAGTTTACCAGCTCATAAAAAGCAACTGGATCCCCGTTAACATCAAATGATACAGGATAACCATTGCGAGAAAAGTTGACTTTTTTCAGTTCAGCAAAAACCTGGGAAGTAAAGAAATAATCAAATGTTGGGCAGGTATAACATAAGACACTCAAGTTGGTTAAATATTTTTGAAACTTTGTAAACATCTTAGAATTATTGATGCCTTTTCATTTTATCTGACCTGCTTGGATTCTAGTTTGAAGTGTTTGTCACACTGAGCAATGAGATTTGTTTCCTCACACACTGCATTGTGAATGGCATGAGCTACAGCATAAACAGCCTTGTACACCATGTTAGTGATTCTTAACTGAGATGTGTCAGTGTACGGGTTTTCAAGTGTCCTTATATCTTCAGTTCCATCACATGCTCTTTTGTTGATATTGTTATCTAACAAGAGATAAAACAGAATTACATTGTTTTGTCAAAGTTAAAATTAACAATAATATTAATAATAAATCCCCTGGATTTAATTTTTCTGTATGATTTGGAATACAAACCGAGGCATTAATAAACGAACTGCTCAAAGAAAAAATTTATACTGAAATAAATAATGTTTAAAACCTCTGCCCCCTACCCCAGAAAACAAAACCAAACAAAAAAAAAATAGTGAATATTATTCATCATTTAGTCTTTTATCTTCTGTTTTTGAAAAGAAAAAAAAAGATAAATAATTATCAGTGGGGTTTTTTTCCACTGCTTTTTGCATATACCAAAACACTCAGCGATAAAATCTTAACTGTGTTTAAATATAAAATTGTTGATTCATTGTTAAATCACATAATAGTTATTTATTACTTTTACACACTACGGAAAAAAATGTTATTGCTTTTGTTATTGACTAATTTAGATTTTGAAACACATTCAATTTGAGATGCTGTCTTTGTTCAGTTTTAAATATCTAGATATGAATCAGGTAACAAAAGTAATGCAGAATATAAAACAATAAATAAATAAACAAAATGCACAAAACAACAAAAAATGTTTTGTTTTTATTATTGCTATAAAAAAATTCCTTACTTTTATTCAAGCTGCAGTTGAATGCATCCTCCCAGAACTCAGTAAGCACTGCAGAGGCAGCTACTTCACTGGGAGAGAGATCCAGCAGGAAGTCTCTCAGACCTGGGATGACAGATTTCTGAATGGTAACTCCAATGGCTCCTGCACAGAAACTGTAACTCATCAATGGTGGGTCAGTTATCCAGCCCTCACTTCCTATCCACTGACGAGGTGGTGGGGGATCCAAAGACAACTCTTCCAAAAGGACGCTCATTTCTCCAAAGGCTGCAAAAGCCACAATAACCCTTGATGTTGACCTGCGGAGTAAATGGAATGCACTGACTGATTTAAAATACACCTGATTTTCAACAACAGCACACACATTTGTGAAACCTACTGTAAAATCTACAGATCAAAGTCGGTATCTGGGCATTAATTTAACAATTTCAAACACTGTGGAGAAAAAAAAATCCTTTGTACATTTTATTTTACATGATTCAATTTAAAAAATTTAGGTTTACACTACATTGGTTGCCATAAATAGAAAATACACAAACAAAAATTAAAGGACTGAAACCTGCGGATAACACCGGCTATTTTCTTTATCTTGCTGCGAGGGTCGGTCCGAAAAAAAGCTTCAGAGTACTCCACACAGATCCCCTCTTTCTGCGCTGCATCCAAAAAAGATGCCATCCCATCATTTCCATAATCTGAGTCAGAACGGATAGCACCGATCCAAGTCCAACCAAAGTGTTTCACCAGTTTGGCCAGAGTGTCAGCTTGGAACTGATCACTGGGAATTGTTCTGAAAAATGTTGGGTACTGCTGCTTATCTGACAGGCAGGCACAAGTGGCAAGGGGGCTCACCTAATTCAAAAAACATTTCAACAAAGCTCTTTAAAAGTGACAGAAAATAATTTAAAATCCTCGAATATAATTTGAAATTTTCTTGCATACTAAATATCTTACCAGAGGGACATTGAAGGGCCCAATGATGTGTGAAATGCTGATAGATAGTGTGGATCCAGAGTTCCCAATAACAGCCATCACCATACCAGATTGGGAACAATTTTTGTCTTTGTAAAAGATATGATCCTGGCCATTTAATAACTGAAAAGCCGCATGCACAGCCAAGGAAACTGCGACACAGGAATCATATATCTGATAACCAAGTTTGATGCCTGGCAGCAGCTCAGTGCTGTTGTTTATCTCCTCAATGGCAAAGATCATTGCTTGAGAGAAGCGCAAACCTCGGGAATACAAGCTGCACAAAACCAATCAGGAGAATCCTGACATTAATAAAAATAAGAAAACCTCATTTTGAAAACTAAAAGACAAGAAAGAAATCAAACAGAACACCCCCAACCCCCTAAACAGTTCAGTTTGGCACTCTTCTTTAAACCAATTAAAACAACTTTAAATCAGCTGATTTCAAACAAAAATTAAAGCTTACCTCAATATTCAAAATAATTTAAATATAAACACACCTATTTTTAAACATATAGTAAACAGTTTTTTTTTCTCGTCTTTCATTAAACTGTTCCTAAAATAAATATCTGTTTTAAAACACAACAGGACTAGGACGTATACATCTAAAATGATGCCACTGATGAAAAAATATACAGAAAAAAACATTATTAATTACATAGCCAATCACCCAGTTTCCATATGTACACATCTAACATCCTCTCCCATCCTTTACCATGTTTTCCTTTTATTCTCCCTCCTACTAACCTCCCTGTGCATCTTGGAGGTTCAGGCTTGGTGGTGTAGTTATAAATCACTGTGTCAAGTTTGGGGTGAATAGAAAAAACACCTCCAATGACAATGTCTCCATCCTCTGATGATGCAGGTAAACGAGTTGAACCCTGCAGGTTACACTTCATAGATGAAGCCGCAGTACTGACACCAGCACCAATCAGATCAGCTATAGGCTCAGTGTTTTGTTTCAGTCCATTTACAGAACCACCCAAGTCAACAGCTGACATCAGCTCCAACAAACTCACTGCAAATCTCAAACCAAGAAAAAAAGTCCAGATCTCCATTCTTCAACTGTCTGTATGTGGGTGTGTGTTTTAACTTATGTGCCTTTCTATTATATCATGTGATCGTTCATGAAAACAGAAATTCTACACTCAGTGATTATTTATGGCTTTTGCTTTTTCTTTTTTTATTTCAGTTGTACATTAGAGGTTTTCTACTATTTTTCAATGTAATTCCTTGTAGAGGCCTTTGTTAGCTCTGAATACATGTTGGATGTTTCCTTTGGAGCACTAAGGTTCATAACAGGGAGAAATCTCAGTCATCACAGCGAATGGTACTTTGTTGCCGTTAGTTTCTATGTGCATAATACTAGCTTTGTAAAATTTCAGTTCTCAGTAAATAACCTATTTGGTCTAATATCCAATACAACCAATGAAGTATGGAATAGAACACCAGCTTATTTCTTTATTTTTTTCTTTATTTTCTGTTTGTTTTGTTTGTATTCACCATGTCCTGAGAATCTACACCAGAATGTAAGGTGTTTTGTGTGTGTG
>NW_013952961.1:14947-16539 GCF_001266775.1 Austrofundulus limnaeus
GTGTGTGTGTGTGTGTGTGTGTGTGTGTGTGTGGGAGCTAGACTTATGTTAAATAAGCCTTTCTACATAATTCTGATAACAAAGTTATGAGGAAAGTTTTACCAAGTTATTTTCTCATTACTTTAATATCTTGACTGTGCAAAGTGAAAAGTGACACAATAAGTGAACGTTCAGACGAGTTCAAGTTGATTCATAAAAGACTATGCAATCATTTATTTACACAAATTGAACAGATCACAAGTACACCTGATTGTGGTTTCCTATAACAAGCTTCAAAGTTAAAATGAGGTAAAACTCGCGTCCGAATTTTAATTCACATTAAACTCAGATTACCATATAGAACAGTAAAACGTCAAGTTCTGATGTTAACAACCAAACAATTTTACTGGCACTCTTTAGCTTAAGTTTTGGCAAATAAAGACAAAGGAAAGGATGAAAAATAAAGTTGGTGTTTCTACTACTCTTATTTTGTTAAGTGTGACAACCGGATCAGCACGTCCCATCTGTGCTCCGATCTCCACATGACACGTCACCCGGAACACGACAGCGTTACCTGGTGATGGCTTCTTAAACAAACCCTGGGTAGATACTGTCTCACCTCCGATCAGTAAGGGAACGTTTCGTTCGGCTCGCTCACTGTTCCTCGGCAAAAAGTGTTATTTAGGCAACTTTCATCTGCTTCAATCTTTGCCAGAAAGATTCAAGCTGAAGTATCCGGTTTGGTCTTTCAAAATAAAATCCTCCCCTCGGGAGTTGAAAAACACTTAGAGACTTCAGTCTCGGATGGACAGTCGCGGCGTGCCACTGTCCTGGCCGTTAGATCCCCCTAACTGGCTTATGGCCAAGATCTATGGGCCGAGCTGGTTTCTCCGAAGAGAAACTCCAGCCTTCCTTCCCAGTTTGGAATCCAGGAAGAAGTCTTCCGTCACCCAAAGACGTCCGTGTTAGTAATAGAAGCGGACGAACTTTGGTTCCGCCCTCAGGCGTTAAGAATGAGTCAGAGAAATGAAGAAATGATAAAACTTGCCAGCGGCGCCAGTCAAGGTTGAAATTCTGTGGTTGTCACAACAGAATCTGATATTTCTTTTCAATTTTCCTTCTGGTAGACTCTAAAAGAAATCACTGTAAAACATTTATGATGATTAATTAACATTTCTGTTTTAATAATCAGTCTGAACCTTTGTTAGTCCAGATAAATGAAAGATTTTCTCAAGAAAACTCAAAATTATATTACTGATGTTTCTAGTAAAATAAAAACAGTGATTTATATAAAAACACAATGAAAACATGGTAATGATTTTCTCTGTGATTTTTATACCATTAATTAATCTTTTAGGCACGATAAAAGAGTAGAAATGATTCCACTTTCTTTGTGACAGTCATTATTATGATTTAACAAATGCATAAACATTCTTAATTAAACAACAAATGAATCACGAACAGAAAAGATTGTTCTGTCCATTATCTGATTAAGAGAACTGAGCAATTCTCTTCTAGGTTAAAATGACCTGTCATGGTCTAAATAGTTTGTGACAGAGTTCCTGCCTTCTCATCAGGCCTGACCGAGGCCTGCTTTGAGGCAGTAAATCTTG
>NW_013952961.1:16902-17747 GCF_001266775.1 Austrofundulus limnaeus
GGTTTGCATAGGATTTTCAGGTGAAATTTATTTGGATTTTTTAATTGTTAAAACTAAATATCAAAAAACATGTGGAACAAAAAATAAGCAGAATTGATGGTGCACATTTGACCTTTTTAAAAAAAAACTGATATTTTTCAATTTTTTTGTTCATCAAATATTTCTTGCTGTTCTTTTCTGGGTGAAAAAAATATGATGAAGCAGTAGGCATACTCTTTCATATAAGCCTAAACAATCAAGAAAGTGTGAAATAGAATGTCAAAGGTTATGTATTTGTCCAAGATATACTGTAACAATTTCAGTGTAATAATCACTTTTTCATTGRCGTCATTGAATTTTGTTYAAAAGCYGTTGAAACTTTACAGTGAATTTCTGTTCATTAAGTATTCGTTGAAAAATAAAAAGGTTTAGGAAGACATTAGCAAAGAYCAAGTGTTTATTTCAGGCCTTTTCATKTKAAAATGGATTTCTRTTTTTGATTTCTGTAACAAAACTGAACAGTTTAAGCAATATTGAYAATGCCATGGTTAATTTSCCTTTTTATTTCAAAACCTCTAATATTTTACWATTAGTTTTTATTCATTAAATATTTTTTTGAATTCTTTTCTGGGTRAAACAGTATGATGAAACACTTTGGAGCAAATATACACAGTATCAGTCCAAAACTGGAGGCTAGGATGGCAAATATCTCCACAGCCACAGTAAATTTTCCAGGAGAGCTGACATATGCTGGGATGAAGGTGATCCACACTGCACAGAAWATCAGCATGCTGAAGGTTATCAGCTTGGCTTCATTAAAATTATCAGGTAGTTTCCGAGCTAGAACAGCTAACACAAAGCAAAAA
>NW_013952961.1:18255-24211 GCF_001266775.1 Austrofundulus limnaeus
ACCACTCAGAGGGAGCTCCAATGAAAGTTAATGAACATAAGAAACACAGAGTCAGAGAGAAGAGCAACAAGAAGCTCAGCTCAGAGTTGTTGGCTTTAACAATTGGAGATGTTCTGTGACGTAAGAAAATAACTGCTGTTATGATGGCCAGAGTCACCCCCAAACCAGAAAATGTAGCCAGGATGATTGCCAGGACTTCATCAAATGACAGAAATTCTACAGGTTTGGGCGAACAAGTATTTCTTTTTGCATTTGGCCAGAATTCATCAGAACATGGGAAGCAATCAGGAGAATCTAAAGATATAAAAGAATAGACATTTAGTACTAAAATATGTCATAATGCAATGTAAAAAGACCATTAATGTTACCTGTCATGTAACATTTGTTTGTAAATACAAATGTGCATTAAATAATAAAAATAATAAAATAAAAAATCTTCATCACTACCTGTTGTATTACTGATCTCTCCTTCAGGACATGGTATACAGTCATAGCAGCAGATGGGTTTTCCTTTCTGCAACACTTTACGAGTTCCTGGAGGACAACTTTCAGAGCACACTGACACTGGTACCTGTCACAGAGTTGTGAAATATATAAATGACAAATGTGTAACATTTTTTGCAGCTGCCTAATTTTTGTATTTATACATTAATTTGTTTTAATCTTTTATCATTAGGTTATTTACTTGTGTGCCACCATCAGTCCAAGATATGTTCCTGTTGATATGAAACTCTTGGCCTTTTGGTAGTGATGCGTCATAATATCCTACTGTTACCAGCTCAGTAAATCCACTCTCACTTTTCTGCCAGTTGATCAGCTCATAAAAAGCCACAGGATCTCCATTAACATCAAATGACACAGGATAACCATTTTGGGAAAAGTTTACTTTTTTCAATTCAGCAAAAACCTGTGAAATAAAATAAAAATGTTGGGCAGGTATAACATGGGGTAGTCAAATGAATAAGCTTTAAAAGAACTTTCAATATTTCATGGCTTTTTATTCTATCTTACCTGTTTTGTTTCTAGTTTGAAATGTTTGTCACACTGAGTAGTATCATTAGTTTCCTCACACGCTGCATTGTGAATGGCACGAGCTACCGCATAAACAGCCTTGTACACCATGTTAGTAGCTCTTAACTGAGACGTTTCAGTGTACGGGCTTACAAGTGCTTTTATATCTTCAGTTCCATCACACACTCTTTTGTCGAGATTGAAACCTAACAAGAAATAAAACAGAATCAGATTGCTTGTTTCATCAAAGTAAAACAAAAACAAAGTTTAACATGGAAGCAATGTTTCTTTAGAAGTTTTAAATGAAAACTAAAACGATCAAACAAATAAAATAAACTCATTTAGACTAAAATAAATAATTATTTACATAAAACCAACAATTTTAGTGAATATCATTCATCATTTAGTCTTTTTTACTTCTGTCAAAATAAACTAAAACACCCAACAACAAAAGTTTAAGTGTGTGTAACTAAAAATGGTTTATGCTTGTATTAATTTTTCAAACTACAGAAATGTGTTACCTTGTTATGTCTATTTCTGATTAAGTGCAAGACTAATGTAGTGTTTGAGACACATACAATACGTGTGTGGTTTAGAGTTTTTCAGTTTAAAAAATGGTTACGTATCAGGTCACAAAATGCTGTAGAACATCTGCCACAAAAACCTAACAAAAGTTTCTTACTTTCTTTCAAGCTGCAGTTGAATGCATCCTCCCAGAACTCAGTAAGCACTGAGGAGGCAGCTACATCACTGGGAGAGAGATCCAGCAGGAAGTCTCTCAGACCTGGGATGACAGATTTCTGAATGGCAACTCCAATGGCTCCTGCACAGAAACTGAAACGTATCAAGAGTGGGTCAGTTATCCAGCCCTCACTTCCTATCCACTGATGAGGTGGTGGGGGATCCAAAGCCAACTCATCTAACAGGACACTCATATCTCCAGAGGCAGCAAAAGCCACAATAACCTTTGCTGTTGACCTGCAGAGACATTGGAATAAACTCATTGATATTAAATACACATCACTTTCAACAACATTTACTAATTTGTGAAACCTATTGTTAAGTCTAGAGATCCATCTCTGCTTTGATTTAACATCTTCAAACACAAGGCAACCATAACATCCAAAACAGCTTCAATTTTACGTTTCATTTTTCATAATGTTTTTAAGATTCTTTTTTTTTTTAAATTTTCACTGCATTAGGTTCTTATCAATAAAAAACATACTAAAAAAATAAAGCGACAGAAACCTGCGGATAACATCAGCTATTTGCTTTATCTTGCTGCGAGGGTCGGTCCGAAAAAAAGCTTCAGAGTACTCCACACAGATCCCCTCTTTCTGTGCTGCATCTAAAAAAGATGTCATTCCATAATTTCCATAATCTGAGTCAGAGCGAACAGCACCGATCCAAGTCCAACCAAAGTGTTTCACTAGCTTGGCCAGAGCATCAGCTTGGAACTGATCACTGGGAATTGTTCTGAAAAATGTTGGGTACTGCTCCTTATCTGACAGGCAGGCACAAGTGGCAAAGGGGCTCACCTAATATAACAAAACATGAGAGTATAGCTCTTTAACATTGAAGAAAATGAATGTAAAAACCCACAGGTATAAAATAAAATTTTATTTCATAGTCAATGCATACTAAGTGACTTACCAGAGGAACATTGAAGGACCCGAAGATGTGTGATATGCTGATGGATGGTGTGGATCCAGAGTCCCCAATAACAGCCATCACCATACCAGATTGAGAACAGTTTCTGTCTTTGTAAAAGATATGATCCTGTCCATTTAAAAATTGAGATGCCACATGCACAGCCACAGGAACTGAGACACATGAATCAAAGATCTGATATCCAAGTTTGATGCCTGGCAGCAGTTCAGTGCTGTTGTTTATCTCCTCAATSGCAAAGACCATTGCTCGACAGAAACGCAAAACTCGGGCATTCAAGCTGCACAAAATCAATTAGGTGAGTCTTGATATTAATAAAAAATAAGAAAGCCTCACTTTGAAAATCTTTGTGTCGAGAAAAAAAATACAACATCCAAAGAAAGTCTACATTTGGCACACAAAAGAGTTTGATTTGTCATTTGTCTTTAAACCTATTAAATCAGCTGTAACTTAGTTGATTTCACAACATGACATTTACAGATGCAAATATATAATACCAAGTCCTTAACTAGGTTTTTCTCTTTCATGAATCTGTTCGTAAAATCAAAATTTGTTTTATAACACAACAGGACTGGTAGAAGTATACATCTAAAATGATGCGACTGTTAAAAAACATATACAAAAACAAATAAATATTACTTTTACAAATTTTAGCAACTTTGCAGTAAATCACAGAGTTTCCATATGTACACATCTAACCACCTATTCCATTCTTTACAATCTTTTCTTTTTTTTTCTCCCTCCTACTAACCTCCCTGTGCATCTTGGAGGTTCTGGCTTGGTGGTGTAGTTATAAATCACTGTGTCAAGTTTGGGGTGAATAGAAAAAACACCTCCAATGAAAATGTCTCCATCCTCTGATGATGCAGGTAAACGAGTTGTACCCTGCAGGTTACACTTCATAGATGAAGCCTCAGTACCGACACCAGCACCAATCAGATCATCTATAGGGTTGTTTTTTCGTTTCAGTCCATTTACAGAACCACCCAAGTCGACAGCTGACATCAGCTCCAATAAACTCACTGCAAACCTCAAACCAATGAATAAAGTCCAGATCTCCATTCTTCAACTGTCTGCAGTTGGGTGTGTGCTTTTACTTTTTTATGTACTGTTTTTATGTCACATGATTGTTTACAGAAGAGACGCCTTCCACTCTCTCATTATTTATGCCTTTTTATGACTTCATACTTTCAATGTGCATTTGTGCTTTGTGCATTAGAGTGTTTCTTCTTTTTTAAGGTAATTACTTTTTAATGTTGCTTATGTACATGCCTATATTAGCTCACTATACGTGTTGGATAATGTCTTTGGAACACTGACATCCATAACAGGGAGAATATTTCTTTTAGGCCATTAATTTTTATTCATCAAGAATTTTACATTACAGTAAGCATACTCTTTTATAAAAACCTTAACAATTAAGAAAGAATGAAATAGAAGCCCAAAGATTATGTATTTGTACAACTGCAATTATCACTTTTTCATTGATGTCATCGAATTGTGTTTAAACGCCATTGATACTTTACAGTGAATTTCTGTTCATTATGTATTTGTTGAAAAAAAAAAAAGGTTTAGGAAAACATTATCAAAGATCAAGTGTTTATTTCAGGCCTTTTCAGGTGAAAATGGATTTCTGTTTTTGATTTCTGTAACAAAACTGAACAGTTTAAGCAATATTGATAATGCTATGGTTGATTTGCCTTTTTATTTCAAAACCTCTGATATTTTACAATTAGTTTTTATTCATTAAATATTTTTTTGAGTTCTTCTCTGGGTGGAACAGTATCATGAAACACTTTGGAGCAAATATACACAGTATCAGTCCAAAACTGGAGGCCAGGATGGCAAATATCTCCACAGCCACAGTAAATTTTCCAGGAGAGCTGACATATGCTGGGATGAAGGTGATCCACACTGCACAGAMTATCAGCATGCTGAAGGTTATCAGCTTGGCTTCATTAAAATTATCAGGTAGTTTCCGAGCTAGAACAGCTAACACAAAGCAAAAAACAGCCAGCAGGCYAATGTAGCCGAGCACAGCCCAGAAGCCAACAGCAGAGCCTAATGCACATTCCAGGATGATCTTCTCCTTGTATGTGCTCAGGTTTTTCATTGGAAATGGAGGGCTGACAACCAACCAAACAGTACAAATTAAAACCTGAATAAATGTGAAAAACACTACAGTCATCCTTTGTTGTGGAGGCCCAAACCATTTCATGACATTACTACCTGGAAGTGTAGCTTTAAAGGCCATTAAAACCACTATAGTTTTGCCAAGAACACAGGAGATACAGAGAACAAAGATGATACCAAACGCTGTGTGTCTCAGCATGCAGGACCACTCAGAGGGAGCTCCAATGAAAGTTAATGAACATAAGAAACACAGAGTCAGAGAGAAGAGCAACAAGAAGCTCAGCTCAGAGTTGTTGGCTCTGACAATTGGAGTTGTTCTGTGATGATAGAAGATAGCTGCTGTTATGATGGCCAGACAGGCTCCAAAAACAGATAATGCAGCCAAGATGATTGCCAGGACTTCATCAAATGAAAGAAACTCAACAGGTTTGGGAAAACAAGCATCTCGTTGAACATTAGGCCCAAATTCACTGGGACATGGGAAGCAATCAGGAGAATCTACAAAACAGTGTTTTAGGTTTTGAATAATGACTGATATCTTTATAATATTAACATACATAAAAAAATAAAACATTGATTTTACCTGTTGTATTACTGATCTCTCCTTCAGGACATGGTATACAATCATAGCAGCAGATGGGTTTTCCTTTCTGCAACACTTTACGAGTTCCTGGAGAACAACTTTCAGAGCACACTGACACTGGTACCTGTTACACAGCCAGACAATATCATCTGTGACACAGTCAAAGTTCATTAGTTTCTGCTAAATATATGTGTCTAAATAGTTCTCAGTTTAGTATCTGGTATAATTTAGTTAGGTTCTTTACTTGAACGCCTCCTTCCACCCAGGTTATATTTTGGTTGATATGGAACTCCTGGCCTTTTGGCAGTGATGCATCATAATATCCTACTGTTACCAGTTCAATAGCTCCATTCTCTTTCTTCTTCCAGTTGACCAGCTCATAAAAAGCAACCGGATCCCCATTAGCATCAAATGACACAGGATAACCGTTTTGGGAAAAGTTGACTTTTTTTAGAGCAGTAAACACCTAGGGAAAAAAAATATATACACACACACAGACACACGCACACACACACACACACACACACACACACACACACACACACGCAAATATATATATAT
>NW_013952961.1:24294-31799 GCF_001266775.1 Austrofundulus limnaeus
TATATATGTGTGTGTGTGTGTGTGTGTGTGTGTGCGAGTGTGTGTGTGTGCGTGCGTGCTTGCGTGCGTGCATGTGTGGCTATTGCCAAGGGATGCATTTCAATTGGGAATAACATTTAAAACAAGTAGCGAAAAAGTAATAACAAAATAGCTATATCTCATAAGATAAAAAACAGACCTGTTTGAAATTGACCTTGTGTTTGTCACACTGAGTGGTAGCATTTGTTTCCTCACACACTGCTTTGTGAATGGCATGAGCTACTGCATAAACAGCCTTGTACACCATGTTAGAAACTCTTAACTGGGATGTGTCAGTGTACGGGTTTTTTAGCAATGTTATGTCTTCAGTTCCATCACACACTCTTTTGTTTGACATAGCCCCTAAAAACAGAAACAAATTCCTTAATCTGCCATAGTTACATAATACAAATTATTTACTTTAACGTGCATCAAGCCCAAATGTAAACACATAAGGTTGACATTTTGAATTAATAAACTAATGTATTTCATTCACAGTGCATACTGTTGTGACAACATTTTAAGAAATGAAGCCTTTGTTCATGCTGTCTTTTTAGATTTTTAAAAGTTAGTTGTAGGTTTCATCACAGAACAGCACAACATATTTTTAAAGCACAATGCTGCCTTAATAATTAAAAAACAACAACATCAGAACAATGTTTGTTAAAGACAACAACTCTTACTTTGTGTCAGTGTGCAGTTAAATGCATCCTCCCAGAACTCAGTAAGCACTGAGGAGGCAGCTACATCACTGGGAGAGAGATCCAGCAGGAAGTCTCTCAGACCTGGGATGACAGATTTCTGAATGGCAACTCCAATGGCTCCTGCACAGAAACTGAAACGTATCAAGAGTGGATCAGTTATCCATCCCTCACTTCCTATCCACTGACGAGGTGGTGGGGGATCCAGAGCCAGCTCCTCTAACAGAACCTTCATATCTCCAGAAGCAGTAAAAGCCACAACAACCAGCGCTGTTGACCTGCCAAAATCACATTTGAAACACATGCGTTATGTGTACTCTTTTTTTTGAGCTGGCAGTTTATTTGTATTTTCATATAAATAATCCAAACATTTAAGTGAAAATTAAACACATTTTTAAATAATACTTCTATATTCATATTATTTTCAAACAGTTTAAAAGCAAACTTCACGTCTGTTTATTTAAAAAAAAGCAGTGATGTACAAACCTGCGGATAACATCAGCTACTCTCTGGATTTTGCTACGTGAGTCAGTTCGATAAAAGGATTCAGAGTACTCCACACAGATCCCCTCTCTCTGTGCTGCAGCAAGAAAAGATGCCATGCCATAATTTCCATAATCTGAGTCAGAGCGAACAGCACCAATCCAAGTCCAACCAAAGTGTTTCACCAACTTGGCTAGAGCATCAGCTTGGAACTGATCACTGGGAATTGTTCTGAAAAATGTTGGAAACTGCTGCTTATCTGACAGGCAGGTACAGGTGGCAAAGTGGCTCACCTAGAATGGAAAAAAGAAAAGCTTTATATGGCTAACATTTTTTAACATCAACAGAAAGCTTGCATTTAACAATTATATTTTTACAGTTGCACAAAATGCAAACCACTTACTTGAGGGATGTTGAAGCGTCCAATAATATGTGCCATGCTGATGGATGTTGTGGACCCAGAGTCTCCGACAATACCCATTATAATGCCAGTTTGGGAACAATTGCTGTCTTTGTAGAACATAGGTTCCTGACCACTTGCTAACTGAAAAGCTATGTGGGCTGCCACAAGCCCAGAGGCACAAGAATCATATATCTGATAACCAAGTTTGATGCCTGGAAGCAGCTTTGTGCTGTTGTTTATCTCCTCAATGGCAAAAATCATTGTTCGAGAGAAGCGAAGTTCCCGAGCATTAATGCTGCACAGAATTAATCAGGAGAGGGCTGATGATTGCACAAAACTGAAAAATAACTAATCTACGTAAACAAATAAAGTCTGCAATAAAACATAAATAAATAAATAAATAAATAAATAAATAAATAAATAAAAAAGTCACAATTATTGATGCAATTCAGAGCAAGTTAAGTGTCAGCAGAACTGAAAAATAAAGGTTAACCTTTTGTTAAACATAAATAAAAATAAATGTGTTTTATTTGAATTACCGGTACACATAATTCTGTGGTAATAAACCCAACATTTAAATCATGTCTGCTAGTTGATAAAAAAACAGGTATAAATATAAAACAGTTTTTTTCTTCTCCCATCACAACAAATTAAGCAATTCACATAGTTTCCAGTCATAAACAGCAAACGTCCCTTTTTTCACCATTTCTGCCTTTCTTACCTCCCTGTGCACTTTGCAGGTTCTGGCTTGGTGGTGTAGTTATTAAGTACTGTTTGCACTTTGAAGTTAATGAAGAAAACACCTCCAATAACGAAGTCAGCATCCACTGAGAATGCAGGCAAACGAGGTGTACCCTGCAGAACACATTTCATTAAAAAAGCCTCAGCACTACTGATTCCATCTATAGGCTCAACCCCTTGTGTCAGACCATCCAAAGAACCATACAGTACAACTTCAATTAGTCCTAACAAAGTCACGAATGCAGGACCAATACCAAAACTCCTTAGCTCCATTCTTTAAGTCTCTAGAAATAGGGTGTACTAGGTGTTTTTACTTGCTTATAAACAGGGGTGATAGCGGAAAAAAATCTTGAGCCTGAACCTTTTTACCCCCCCCCCCACACACACACACACACACTTGTTTGCTTATGTGTTGAAAATACAACACATTACTACAGAAAACTATTTAAAAGGCAGACGTCATTCTATCCAGCACATCAAGAAAAATGCAGTTTAAAGTAATTTTGTTCTGAGCAGAGGATTACCTGTGCTATATTAATTTAAATATTATTCTGAATTTAAAACGCAACTGGAAAACCACAGTTCCAGTGTGAACCTTTAAGGCCCTGTCACACTAGATAACTTATGCCAACTTATATACGTTTTAAAGACGTCTATGTTGAAGCTGGAATTGAAAAAATCAACAGGAAGCTTCTTTTCTGTGTACATAATGTAATTCTAACAAATTGATCAAATATATAACTTTTATTAGCAATTTAGACATAAAAATGTTTCATAAATTGTCTAGTGTGACAGGGCCTTTATCACCAAGCATTTACATGCACATTATGAAGGATTTTATGTTTAAAAAGGGCAATTAAAATACTTAATCATTTAAAACTTCATGATTGATATTTATACAGACAAACAGGTCAACAAAAACAGAATCTACATGAAAACTATCATTTATATTTCATATTTAATTATTAAATACATTAAACTTTTCATGAAGTCTGGTTCCAAATATAAACAATTTTGCTCATTAATCCTTTTTAAATAAAATATAACAAAACAAAACTATTAGGCTGCTGAATGGAGGAAAAACATGAAAAGAATAAAATGTTTTTATATGTAAAACTATTATTATTTTATTATGATTATAACTTATTTACATTTAGAATTTATGATTTTTTCTCAGATTCTTTACTTTTCTTTCCTGCTGCCTATGTAGCTGTAGGGGTTTTGGGTATATTCTAAAATGGATAATTTGTGAATTATTTAAATACACAAATTATCTTATCTCAAGGCACCACACTCTTAATTTGGTCAAGGATTGACCCAGGAAAGAGACGAAAACTTGTCTTTATTGTAATCAGTCTCACAATAAATGTACCCAAAATAGTTTGATGAGTTCTTGTCTTATCTGTTCAAAAACAGGATGTTCGTGGTCAAGAGGGGAGGTTGAACAGACAGGCGGGCTGTGGACATATGTTCAAAAACAGGATGTTTACGGTCAAGGCTTACAGTAAATCGAGGGGGAAAGAGGGAGGGGACAATTACGGTAAACCAAGGGGGAAAGAGGGAGGGGTAGCGTTACTGTAAGTCAAGGGGGAAAGAGGGAGGGGGACGGTTACGGTAAATCAAAAGAGGAAGTCATGAAACAGAAGTTGACCTTAAATGGAAGTCCCCCGAGGAAGGAGGGGCCGGAAGAACCATATATGGAAGTCCCCCGAGGAAGGAGGGGCCGGAAGTTGACCATATACGGAAGTCCCGCCCTAAAGGGGCGGGGCACCTGTCACTTTTCGTGTGACGTCATTTGACGAATGCTGGGGTACTATATCTCTCTAATCCTTTTTTGTCTAGCTGTCAATAGTTCTTTTCTGCAACATTTAGTGTACGTGATGCAAACCCAATAGGTTTCTCCTTACCATATGGCATGTGGTGAGCTAACACTGCTCCCACTCCATAGGGCAAGGCATCACAAGAAAGAATTAATTCTTTCTTTTCATCATAGTGCACCAGCACTTGGCTTCACTGCAAGAGTTCATTGGCTTTCTGGATAGCTGCCCCTTGTTCTGGGCCCCAGCACCAAGGCTCCCCCTTTTTTAAGAGTTTGTGCAGTGGGGCCAACAGTGTGGACAGGTTTGGCAAAAACTTATTATAAAAGTTTAACAACCCCAAATAAGCTTTAAGTTCAGTCACTGATTTTGGTTCTGGTGCCTCTTGCACTGCTTTCACTTTTGCAGACGCTGGTTGCAAACCTGCATTGCTCACCCGATGTCCTAAAAGAGTCACCTCCTTCTCCATAAACTGACACTTGTTCCTTTTTAAACGCAGTCCCGCTTTCTCCAATTGCTGCAGTACCTGATCCAGTGTCTGAAGGTGCTCCTGGTCACTTTTGCCTGTCAGGATGATGTCATCCAGGTACACCGCCAGGTTAGCCAGACCTTGCAACACACTCTCTATAGTGCGCTGAAAAATGTCTGGACTTGAACTCACACCAAATGGTAACCTGGTGTAAGTAAATAATCCTTTCTGGGTATTCACTGTGACATATTTTCTGGATTCTTCATCTAACACAATCTGTTGATATGTGTGACTCATATCTAACTTGGTGTATTTTTCCCTTCCTGCCAGCCCCGTCATCATGTCCTCCATTTTTGGAATGGGGTAATGTTCAACAGGTGACACCTTGTTCACAGTCAATTTGTAGTCACCACAAATCCTGATGCTGCCATCTGGTTTGAGTATTGGTACAATGGGTGCTGCCCATTCAGAGAATTTCAATGGTTGTATGATTTTCTCCTCCAACAGTCTCTCCAGTTCCTGCTCTATCTTCCTTTTCATGGCAAAAGGCACTGATCTTGGTTTAAAGAAACAAGGCTTGGCCTTCTTAGCTACTTGTATCTTTGTGTGAACCCCTTTAGTGTCCCTAGCTCCTCCTTAAACACTGTTTTCATGTCATGTTAGTAGCTCCTGTAAGGCCTCTTCTCTGTCTTTTATGTCATGCACTGGCTGCCAGTACAGTTGGAGGGCTTTAATCCATCCCCTACCCATCAAACTTGTTCCAGACACTTTTACGCCCACTACAGCAAGATTCTTCAGCCCATCTGTGTGTTCCACTTTAACCCGGGCTGCTCCCCACACTGGCACCCTATGGCCTCCGTATGTTTTCACTTTGATCCTACACTTGCTCACTTTAGGTTCTTTATGCCCTTCAAAAAGTTTTTAAATGTTTCCTTTGACATAATAGTGTAACCACAGCCTGTGTCTACTTCAAATGTTACACTTTGTCCATTCACTTTTAGTTCTTTTCTGATGTGTTCTTCTCTTGGGATATTTATTTCTTCATGCATATTGTACATTGTCACGTTACTGGTCCTGATGTGATGCATTTCAGCTGCTTCCTCCTCACTCTACATATCATCCTCTTCTAAAAAATGTACTTGTCTTCCTTGTTTTCCTCTTCTTCCTTTGTGTTCTGCTTTCATCCTGCAAGCCCTTTTAATGTGTCCCACTTTGCCGCAGTTGTCGCACTTTTCTGTGGCAAACCAACAGTCTTTTGCCACATGATTTGTCCCTCCACACCTGTAACATTTTCTGAAATCCTGATGAGACTTTGAACTGCTGTCCTTCATTTTGTTCACCACTCCCATTCCTTTAGAGATTTGTGACTGCTCCATGTTTCTCAAATACACAATGTCTCTGTTAGCTGCCTCCATGGTCTGAGCAAACTTTAGTGCCTTCTCAAAAGTTAGCCCATCCTCTGCTAGTAGTCTGCGCTGTATCCTGTCTTCATTTATTCCGCACACTAAACAATCTCTCAGCATCACTGTCAGGGAATCTCCAAAATTATAATCCTGCGCAAGCTTCCTCAGCTCCGCCACATAATCACTCACACTTTCTTCAGGCTTTCTGTTCCTTGTGTTAAACTTCCACCTCTGTACTATTTCACTCGGTTTAGGGTGAAAATGATTGTTTAACTGTCCTACCAGTTCGGCAAAAGATCGTTCCCCCGGCTTTACTGGACTGAGGAGATTCCTCATCAAAGGGTAGGTCTGTGCTCCCACACAACTCAGCAATACTGCTTGTTTCTTCTTTTCTTCCTTAATRTTGTTTGCAACAAAAAAGATGTCCCAAAATCTCACAGTATTCTTTCCAAGATTGTAGCTCGCAGTTGAACGGCGCTACTGAACCCACAGAGGCCGCCATTATCTCTCACCGACATTCACGCTTCTTCTCTTGCAGATATCGGCTATGTAGTACTTTCTTTACTTGCCTCATCGCATGGCTCCACTTCTTTTCAATATCTGACTTTTATCCTTGTCGCCCTATGTAATATATTGGATGTCCCGTAATCACCGACACAACTTTCACTTCTTTCTATTTATACAGGAAGTGCGCATCTTAACCTGCATCTAACATCACCTGCTGTAACTGTGTTGCCCCCTGGTGGACACTCCTATCCACTCTATCACAACATAACAACCTGACTCAGTTTCTCTCAGTAAACATGCACCTGTTGGTCGGATGTTGTTTCCCAAGTCACTGTGATTAAATCCCTGCCTCTCTTCTCCAGCTCCACCTGTCTGCTACTGTTCAGCTAACATTAGCATCCATCTGCGAGGCTCATCTCTCTCAACATCTTTCCGCTGGTTTTTCTTTTCTGACAGCTGGTTTTTAAAAATCTGCCAGTTTCACTGTTGTTTGTAGTTCTTTTTCAAACTTGTTCTAACAAAGAAATTTATTTTAATTCGAGCACCGCTACAACTTCTCCTAGATCTGAATCAAAGTTCTGCTGATATCCAAGTCCTGCCCCCATCTGATTTCTGATTGGCTAGTAGGCCGGTCTAATGTGTTTAAATTGAAAGCTGGTCCTCTGATAGGTCCAGAGAAACGTCTGTTAAACAGTTGGCCCAAGTCTGATTTTTAAATTTTTCTCCCCGTGGAGGTAAGCCGGAAATCCGGCACGGTGCCGGAATACTATCAGCCCTAGTTTATAAACTGCTGTTCTACGTCAGATGTTTTTTTTAAGTGAGATGATCTCACTGACTGAACTTTGGTTTCACATTAAAATAGTCCATGTAAACAAAATTCCCATTGTACAGTGGTTTGCAAAAGTATTCATACCCCTTGAACTTTTCCATATTTTGTCACATTACAACCACAAACATAAATAT
>NW_013952961.1:34609-37307 GCF_001266775.1 Austrofundulus limnaeus
CTGGGCCTCCCTTCTGAAGCTGCTGCCCCTGCGACCCGACCCCGGATAGGCGGAAGAAAATGGATGGATGGATGGATGGTCCATTTAATTACAAGATATAATAATGCTGTTGATCTGTGTTTGTTTTTGCATTACTTGAAATAAGATTGAAGACAGCTGTTGATCTTCGACTTCCTAAACTGTTCATTTATCCCTCCCTCTGTTTGTTTTCTTCCACTTATCTGGGGTTGGGTCGCGGGTGCAGCAGCCTAAGCAGAGAGACTTAGACTTCCCTCTCCCCAGCCACTTGAGCCAGCTTCTCTGGGGGAATCCCAAGGCATTCCACAGCCAGCCAAGAAACATAGTCCCTCCAGTGTATCCTAGATCTTTCTCTGGACCTCCTCCCAGTGAGACGTGCCTGGAACACCTCACCAGGAAGGTGTCCAGGAGGCACCCTAAGGCCGGCGTCACACTACAAGCAAATCATGCCGATTTTTGCCCTTCCGACAATCTTAAGGAAGTCCAGATTATCGTGAGGGCTCTAAAGATAATCATGGCAGATATTCCCGCCGTGGGTGGTGAGTTAAGAGTGATCTAGTTGGCTCGGAAGGACGTCGGGACCGCTCCGACCTCAAATCGGGGATATTCAACATACAGTATTTGATTTTTTAGGCCCGATATCACAGTGTGTGAAGTGTTCACCCGAGCTCTCAGCCTGTTGAATGAGACGTGTAGCTAATCAGAAAGCGAGGTGATGTAAACACAAACGGGAATCCAAATACAGAAGACAAAAAAAAAACTGTCATAACTCACCAGAAAGTCTGCTGGATGTTAAAAGTCCTATGGAATTGTTTTTCCTCTGGTAAAAACAGTCCACAAACGATCAACATTGTGTCTTCCTTTTTGCAGATGTTTATTTACTCTGAACTCACATCTCTCTGGTCACGTGACATTTTCCTCGGACATCTGAATTCTCGCGTGATTTTAGGAAGTCTCGCGTGATTTAATATATGACATCTGAATCATGAATGAAATATCTTTTCGTTTGTGGTGTGTTGTCGCTTGCTGTGTAACTGTACACCACACACTGTAGGACCAAACCTGGTAGATCCATAATTTTTTATCCTCACATGTGGGCTCTCTCAGTCTTTGAAAATCGGCCGACTGGTTTAAAATCTTGTAGTGTGACTCAGCCTTAACCAGATGCCCGAGCCACCTCAACTGGCTCCTCTCAACATGGAGGAGCAGTGACTCTACTCTGAGTCCCTCCCGGATGACTGAGCTTCTCACCCTATCTCTAAGGAAGAACCCAGACACCCTACGGAGGAAACTCATTTCGGCTGCTTGTATCCATGATCGTCCTTTCTGTCAATACCCAAAGCTCGTAATCATAGTTGAGGGTTGGAACATAGACCTTCTTCATCAGACTGTCATAGAAAAACAGCGTGTTTTCAGACGGAGGCTTCTTCAATTTTGTTGTAATACAGACCACTAAAGAAGATGTTTCCTGCCCACAGCCATCGCCATCTACAATGTCTTTCATTAAATGAGTTACAACACCTAATTTCCCTCTGGGATTAATAACGTATTTTTGAATTGAACTGAACTGAATTTCAAAAGCTGGTGTCTGGACATACAAAAATGGATTATCTCAAAAACTATTCCACATAAGAAATACATATTTTTTTTGTTGTTTATCTCTGATGAAGGGCTATCAATATATGTTTATATGCAACTCCCAAAAGCAGTAGGCAAAAGAATCAAATTACATGACTGAAAAATGTTTTTTCCAGCCTGTACATCTAGAAACATGATCAAATCTTGATGATGTTTGCCACAGATGTTGACCTATCTGACCTTATTGATAGGCATTTTCCTGGCGGCCATCTTTGTAGTTCTTTATTTTTTAGTCCCTCATTTTATGGTTATCTTCAGTGGGATGGACCCTAAAAGTTAATCAGTACAAGATACTACTTCACTTATAATTTTCTGAGAGTTTCATTATGATCTTGTCATTAGTTCATGAGATATCTTGTTAACAGTAATAAACACAAGGTGTCTCTAAGTTAAGTCAGTGTAAACAACTTCGGGACAAATCAGAGAAGCATTCCATCCCAGTGAGATAAGAGCCATAAATCAGGAGAAGCCCAGCTGCTTGAGAAAGTAACCGAGCAGAGCACTATTCGTTGACTGAGTATAAAAAGGTTTTGACTACAGAAAATAGATTCAGCAGGCTGGGGTGATGGACACATACTGTCTCCAGATGATGTTGGCTCAAGATTTTCCTGCCGTTTCTCTGAGCTCTTATACATTGTTTGTAGTGGTCTTGTTTCAGTATCTGGTTTGTAATAAATTCATTTAAAACTATTTTTAATTTCCAGTTCAATTTTCTCAGTTTAACGGTTTTCAGACAAAAGAACTTGGCGAGATCGAAGGTGAGCCAAAGACAAAAATCCTGATCTCAATAACTAGCCTGGTTTAAACCAGACCCTGTCCTTCACTTTGCTTCGTACAAGGGTCTGGACTTGATGCATAGAGAATCGATTTCTTACAGGAGGCGTGGCATCTGCTGAAGTTTAAAATGATTGGATCAGTTGGCTGCGACGTATGTYGCTGTGACGGAGGCTAAGCTAAGAAGCTAACCGGAAAATGCGTGTGCTGTAAACAACCCTACTGAGAGGAGAGAAGTACCGGGCCGAACGAGACGACTGTAAATGAG
>NW_013952961.1:38467-54035 GCF_001266775.1 Austrofundulus limnaeus
TTATCAGGTAGTTTCCGAGCTAGAACAGCTAACACAAAGCAAAAAACAGCCAGCAGGCCAATGTAGCCGAGCACAGCCCAGAAGCCAACAGCAGAGCCTAATGCACATTCCAGGATGATCTTCTCCTTGTATGTGCTCAGGTTTTTCATTGGAAATGGAGGATTGAGAACCAACCAAACAGTACATATTAAAAATTGAATGGCGGTTAAAAACACAACAGTCATTCTTTGTTGTAGAGGTCCAAACCATTTCATGACATTACTACCTGGAAGTGTAGCTTTAAAGGCCATTAAAACCACAACAGTTTTCCCAAGAACACAGGAGATACAGAGAACAAAGATTATGCCAAATGCTGTGTGTCTCAGCATGCAGGACCACTCAGAGGGAGCTCCGATGAAAGTTAATGAACATAAGAAACACAGAGTCAGAGAGAAGAGCAGCAAGAAGCTCAGCTCAGAGTTGTTGGCTTTAACAACTGGTGTTGTTCTGTGACTTACGAAGATAACTGCTGTTATTATGGACAGACAGGCTCCAAAAATAGAGAATGCAGCCAGGATGATTGCTAGGACTTCATCGAATGACAGAAACTCCACAGGTTTGGGTAAACAAGCATCTCTTTCTGCATTAGGCCAATATTCTGCAGGACATTGGAAGCAATCAGGAGAATCTAAAACATAAAAAAGGTTGCTATAGCACTGACATATGTAATGATACAGTATATGTATGCATGCATGAAAATATTTGAAGATACCTGTCATGTTACTGATCTCTCCTTCAGGACATGGTATACAATCGTAGCAGCAGATGGGTTTTCCTTTTTGCAGCACTTTACGAGTTCCTGGAGGACAACTCTCAGAGCACACTGACACTGGAACCTGTCACAACAATATGGACACATTTTTTAGCATTATAAAGCAGCTTGGACTCAGCAGTTCTCAAACTACAGTATTTATTGTAGTCATTAGGTTTATTACTTGTGTGACACCTTCTACCCAAGATATGTTCCTGTTAACCTGCAACTCCTGGCCTTTAGGCAGTGATGAATCATAATATCCTACTGTTATCAACTCAGTGACTCCTCTTTCACTCTTCTGCCAGTTGACCAGCTCATAAAAAGCCACAGGATCACCATTAGCATCAAATGACACCGGATAACCATTGCGTGAAAAGTTGACATTTTTTAGCACACTAAAAATCTGTAAAATGTTTAAAAAAGAAAGAAATGTACAATTCGTGTCACTAACATGCACAACTACCAAAAATTATACCTGACATTAATGTGAAAAAAAGTTTTTGTCATTGTTGACCTGTTGGGGCTCCAATTTGATGTTTGTGTTACACTGAGTGGTAAGATTTGTTTCCTGACACACTGCATTGTGAATGGCATAAGCTATTGCATAAACGGCCTTATACACCATGTTAGAAACTCTTAGCTGAGATGTGTCAGTGTATGGACTTATTAGTGTTTTAATATCTTCATTTCCATCACACACTTTCTTGTCTGAATCAGCATCTGCATACACAAAAACATAGCTATATACAGTATATGTATACAGTATTTCTGTACGTACAGGGTGTATCAAAAAAGCAAATCCAACTTAACATTGTCACCATAGCAAAACTATACATACGTATTACAAGACGAAGCATAGTTTCACCTAAAATTACACAAGAAATGCTTTCTGATAATACTTCATTCATGAATTTCCAGTTATGCACGACCGGACAGCATTGTGTTGAAATTTGGGTCACAATTTGGAGGTGGTTCACTCTGATTTGCAACAAAATTAACACTGACTCGCATCTTTTGCATCTTCTTTCTCTGGGGGTATGTGAAGGATAAAGTGTTTATAACTCCTCCACGCAACCTGCAGGACTTGCAACAGAGAATTGAGCATGAGGTTAAAGTGTTGCAAGAGAATCCAGGCAACATCCTACGAGCCGTGAACGATATGAGATGTCGATGCCATCTGTGTGTTGAGAGGGGAGGGGGACATGCGGAAGGCATTGGACAGTGAAGAAAGTGAAACATGTTTTGAAAATGTCATGAATACACAAAAGAAAAAAAATTCTAAGAAAAAGAAATGAGACGGTGTTAATTTTGTTGCATGTGTAATGCGTAACTGGAAATTCATGAAAGAAGTATCATCAGAAAGCATTTGTTGTCTATGTTTAGGTGAAACTAGGCTTCCTGCTG
Source organism: Austrofundulus limnaeus (assembly GCF_001266775.1). Taxonomy (NCBI): domain Eukaryota; kingdom Metazoa; phylum Chordata; class Actinopteri; order Cyprinodontiformes; family Rivulidae; genus Austrofundulus; species Austrofundulus limnaeus. Next base: position 40,665 of record NW_013952961.1, read on the forward strand.
TAATATGTATAGTTCTGCCATGGTGACAAAGTTAAGTTGGGTTTCCTTTTTTAATACACTCTGTATACAATATTTATAAAAATATATTAAATTAAAAAATACACAATGCAACATGTATTACTCTTCCCATTAGGTTTCATTGCTAAAAATTACTTTTTGTAAGTCTGCAGTTGAACGCTTCCTCCCAGAACTCAGTAAGCATTGAGGAAGCAGCTACTTCAGTGGGAGAGAGATCCAACAGGAAGTTTCTCAGACCTGGAATAACAGATTTCGGAATAGCAACTCCAATGGCTCCTGCACAGAAATTATAACTCGTGAAGACTGGCTCGGCTATCCATCCCTCACTTCCTATCCACTGACGAGGTGGTGAAGGCTCCAGAGCCAGCTCTTCTAACAGTGCCTTCATATCTCCAGAAGCAAAAAAAGCCACAACAAGAAGTGCTGTTGACCTGCAGCAATTATAAAATTCATTTAATAAGCTCATCAATACCACACTAGAAACACATGTACCTTGTGTAACCTATATATATATATATATATATATATATATATATATATCATATATATTAAAAAAAATTTTTCCCTTTTATATATATTTTTTTTTTTTTTTTTTTTCAAATAGTATTTTTCTTTCTTTTAGTTTTTTTTCTTTTTAACACATATTACAACTTTGTACAATCAAGAAAGGATTTTGTCATGTACAAACCTGCGGATAACATCAGCCACTCTTTGGATCTTGCTATGTGGGTCGGTTCGATAGAAGGATTCAGAGTACTCCACACAGATCCCCTCTTTYTTTGCAGCCGGAAGAAAAGATGCCATGCCATAATTTCCATAATCTGTATCTGAGTAAACAGTACCAATCCAAGTCCAGCCAAAGTGTTTCACCAGCTTTACCAGGGCATCAACTTGGAACTGATCACTGGGAATTGTTCTGAAAAAAGTTGGGTACTGCTGCTTTTCTGACAGACAGGCACAGGTGGCAAAATGACTCACCTACATCAAACAAACAAACATGTATGTTGCTTTTATATCAAATATTTTTCTTTTTCAATAACAGACGATTTACCTGTGAGATGTTGAAGGCCCTAATGATGTGCGATATGCTGATGGATCCCAAAGATCCAGAATCACCAACAACAGACATAACCACTCCAGATTGGGAACAATTGTTGCCTTCATAAAACACTGGGTCTTTACCATTAGATAAATGAAATGCTGCATTTGCTGCCCCGGGCCCAGAGGAACACGAGTCATAGATCTGATATCCAAGTTTGATCCCCGGCAGCAGTTCTGTACTGTTGTTTATTTCCTCAATAGCAAAAATCATTGTGCGACAAAACCGCAGATTACGAACATTCATGCTGCACAAAAACAGGTGAGTGCTAAGATGGACATTAAATATAAATCAAAAATACATCAAACATGTAAGTTAGGAACTGAACAAAAATGACAAAGTTTTAAATTACGTTTAATTTGGACTATGGGACACTAATGTCACCTGAATCTAGTATTGCTGTAGAGTGGGATGCTGATTATATTTATACATTGAGTTAAAGGCATCAAACTATAAAAATCATCAATACTTTATTTAATCATTATTTTTATTTAAATTATATATATATTGAGCAAACACATTTGTAATGTAATACACGTAGTGGATTTGATAATGTAGAAAATCATGTTTTCTTGACAGTCGTTGCAGCAAATCACATAATTGTCATGCTTATATCTGTAACAATATTTTCCCACCATTTGTTCCTCTTACCTCCCTGTGCATCTTAAAGCTTCAGGTTTTGTGGTGTAGTTGTAAATCACTGTTTGCAGTTTGTAGTGCATGGAGAAAACACCTCCAATAACAAAGTCACCATCCATTGAAAATGCAGGTAAACGAGCTGTACCTTGCAGGGTACATTTTGTTGATGAATCCTCAGTACTGACACCAGCACCATTCAGAACCTCTTTAGGCAAAATCCTTTGACTCAGACCATTCACCGACCCACCCAGACCAACCACTAACATCAGTGTCAACAAGCTCAAAGCTAATCTTAGGCCCATGATGACAAAACTGAATTCCATTCCTTGATTGTAACTGCTTAGGTGTGAGTTTTTTTTTTTTTTTTTTGCTCATGTTCCTCCTCTAACCTACGTCAGTTTGTTATTCACCAATAACAAGTCAGACTTAATGATGTTTGGTTTTGTATGTCTTTACACATTATTTCCACTACATATTAGTTGTTTTAATCATCTTAAATTACCTTTACACAAAGTTTTATCCTGTTTTTTTACAAACTGTTTAAGTTTTTATTTATTTATTTTTTTTAATATTCAATTGATTTTTTTTTTTCAGAGATATTCGGTCAAACGTAACACAGAAACGTCTGCACCTAGCAGCATGGAATTTGGTAGGAATACTGTTGTTGCCGACCTACACTACACTAGCAAATGGTTTTGCAATAGACCCCATATTTTAAGTGTGGGTTCTATTTCAAAAGCTGATATCTGGACATACAAAAATGGAATATCTCAAAAACTATTCAGCATAGGAACTTCAGATTTTTTTTGTTTATCTCTGATGAAGGGCTATTGTTATATGTTTCTATGCAACTGCCAAATAGAAGTAGGCAAAAGAAAAAAAACTCATGACTGAAATATGTTATTTCCACCCTGTTGTAGCACCAACGTGTGAGAACAGCTTTCCACAGGAACTTTGAACAATACCTCACCTAAACCCCAATCTCAACTGGAGGACAGTGGCCTCTGCAGTTGCCTTCACATCTGGCCGGTCATAAACAGAGCAGGAACTGGGAATACCTCATTGACTAAGCTCTTTGTTAAAACTCTTTGAAGTTTCTCAAAATGGCCAAGAAACAATGTTTTGCCAGACCTCTTGCCAGGTCTCTAACCAGGTTCCAATCAACATTCTAATCCTAAAGACGGTGGTACCTGCTGAGATGAGTCACCAGACAGAACAACAAAGACATTCCTGAGACACAAGTTCATTTGTGATGTTACAGCAATCCTAGAGGCGATGCCCAGAATTACATCATGAGTGAACACTTTATCTGTGCATTTCTGATATCAAGAGAAAAAGAGAAAGAATGTATCTTCTCTCCTGATCCAATCACTGTAATGTTTAAAATCTTGATTTAATCACCATCACAGGTAAAAAGGTATTGAGTTGCTTTGTCTAATCATTTCAGATTTCATTTTGTTAAAGTAGAAACAGGAGCGTGTCACGTGACCCCTCTCAGCCAATCAGGAGTTTTAGGACACCAACAATAGGTTGTATTTGCTCCAGTTCATTTCAGTCTAAGAGAAACATCTGAGAAGTACAGATAAGAGGATTTTAGCTCCGTATTTCTCCCGTTGGGGAGCATTCATTATATATATTTTATTTTGTTTTCTTTTATGTTAATTTTTATTTTTGACGAAATTTTGTTGGGAGGATGGGATTTTGTGCTGAATTCCAGACGCTGAGTTCTTTATGATCTCAGGACTCCAGCCAACTGCAGTGGGGATCAGCAGCTGAAAGCGGGTCTCTGAAGAAAGTTCTGAGTGCGCTACCGGGCTAGCCAGGTTATCAAAGGGACTTTGAATGGGCCAAGCCACAATGAGCAGTCTATTGCTCTGGAGGTAAGCCAACCTCTGGGCAAATGACCCATCCCCAAAAGTACCCGCTGAGATCTGAAGACGTCACCGGGTAAGGATCGCTGGGGTCCCATTGCAGTCGGGGTGTGTACTCTGATCAGGATAAAATCAGCTCAGGATTTTACATAGGTACCAGTGTCCCTCAAAACTTGTCTTTTTATGGTCAATTTAGATAATGGTTCTTTTGCTGTGTCTTAAGAAAGCTTTCATTAGTTTGCTTAGAGAAAATAGGTTAGTGTGAGTGATTTAGTAGCATATGATATCAGAAGCTATTTTGGTTGAGGTGACGTCACATCTACGATCAAATATTTAGAGCTGATTATAACCTGTGTTTTTCCCTGAAAATGAGTTTTTGTGCTGTATTTACCTCTGAACAAATTGCAATACATGGATGAGATTCTAAATATTGATTGCTTTTGTCTGCGCGTTTTATTGTGTTTCACGTGTCTAAAACTGCAAAGAAATAGCGCCTTCATGTTTTGAGATTGGTTGGTCATAAAATCTAGAAGTTATTTTTTTTTCGACAATTTACATTATAAATTAAATTGGTGCCCCTTTTCTGATAAATAAGAGAAATCTTATAATTTAGCGTTAATATCCCCTTACACTGTACATCCATAAACATGATCACATTGTGATATTTGCCACAGATGTTGTCCTATCTAACCTACACACCAACATGCCCAACACCCCCATATGCATCTTCAGTACCTCCACCCAAAACAGTTTCTGCTCAAAATCATCGGTCATTTTACATCATGTCTAATTTTAAAACGTCTACAGTACAATTTCCTGGAGAGATTAGTTCACATACAGTACAGATGAAAAGTTTGGACACACCATCTCATTCAAAGAGTTTTCTTTATTTTCTGCTATGAGGGGTTAGGAGAGTTGTCCTAGAACCGGAAGGTTGCTGGTTTGATCCCCCGTCCAGCTGTCTCAGTTGTTGTGTACTTGGGCAAGATACTTCACCCCTAATGCCTCTGATGTGTGTCCCATCAGTGTATGAATGGGATTGGCACTGATTAGACTCCAAAGAATGATTGTATATGTTAGCTTTGTAGAGAAGAGTGCTGTGTGAATGGGTAAATGAGGACATAGACTGTAGCGTGAAGCACTTTGAGTGTCCCAGATGGATAGAAACCACTATATATGTACAGTCCATTTACCATTTATTTCCATGAATATGAAAATTATAGATTCACACTGAAGGTATCAAAACTATGAATTAGCATATGTGGCATTATATACTTAACAAAAAATTGTGAAACAACTGAAAATATGTTCTTCAAAGTAGCCACCTTTTGCTTGATTCGCACACACTTGGCATTCTGTTAATGAGCTTGTTATGGATTAATTATGCATATCTGTTCTACCTTGACACTGTCCAGTAATCATATCTCATGATAACTAGTTTCGGCTGTTTTACTCTATCGGTCCAGACTTCAAGACTCCAGCAAAGCATGACCTCTCTTATTTTGATAAGGTGTTTCTGGGCTGACAGCCCTGTCATTGGTTAGATGTTCACAGTTGGTGAACTGTGATTGGTTGTAAGCATGTCACAGGATGTTATATTATCGTTTGCTCTGCGCTGATGAGCCAGCCACAACTTGACAGACTTCTCTGATTGACTTCTGCTCTGTTGTTGCTCAAATTAAATAATTTGACGACCATACACGCAGACTTTCTGTGCATTTATTCCAACGTGTTTCTGCATTCTTGGTAAATTGTGCCACCACAATTTTTGGCGTTGTCGTTATCAGCACTGTGGAGAAGACGGAGAAAGTTGCCGCTATGAAACAAAGCTTCAAAGTCAGAGTCAGATGGCCAGCCAGCCCACCCATAGAGAAAGATGAGTAAACTCACAAACACGCTTTCATATGTACTGTAAAAGAAACTTTTTCTTTCTTTCATTTTTTATTGTATGAATAGTAAAAGACAAGAAAAAAAAGAAACAAGACTATAGCTGATCTGAAATGAACTTTGACAAGTAAATGTTGAACAAAATATCTGCCATTATTTTTAAAGAATGTTTGATAACAAGTGAAGAATTTTTTTCTATAATCCTTTTTGTTTATGTGTTTTTATTTCTATGTGGGTTTGGACTCTGCTCTTCGGCCTGAGTCTGGACACTCCCCAACCTGGCCCGTCCACCAAATTTGATCCAGTGGAAAAGCTATCAATCAGAAAAACATTAACTGTTAAGGTAATTAGTAAAGATGCAACCACACATGACACAACTACAAAGCCAACATTAAAACAACAACAACTAAAAATGCTGAAACAACTACTAAATGGGATAACATTTATGACATTTCTAATCCTCTTAAGGGAGGATTGGAYTTGATTGAAGGAACTGATTATGAAGGAAATGCCAAACCTATGTTTAARCCTTTTGGAAAAAGACCTGAAATAAATCATGTAATTATCTCTCCCAGAGCATGGAGAACAAGGCCGGTTAAAAGTGATGAACTTTGGGAATTAGCAAATCAAAATACCTGGTATTTATGGGCACTCTATAGATCAAAGGAAATGACCTCAGAAGAATGCATTATATGCACTAAAGCTCCTGGCTCATTACCAATAGTGATCCCAGAAAAATATAACTCACAGCAATGTGCTGAAGAGCAAAGAGAAAAATGTAAAGAAGATRAATACCAAACCAATGCCCAGTCAAACATACCAATGTTTTTCAAACTTCCAATGTGTGGAATAAAATGTAGCCTTTTATATGGAGCACAGAAAATTCAAAATTATTTGGATATCTACCGTGGTTATACGATCCAAGAAAAATGTACTGAGTTCTCAATCAAAACTGAACAAAACGGACCGCCAACAAGATACAAAATAGATTACGATGCTGAATATGAATGTTTCGCAAGTGGAGGTTTCACAGATAAATGTGGATCTAATGTAGGCAATACAATGGTTAAATGTAATGTAACTTCGGTGCTATCCTGGTTTCCACATGCAAATATGACACCAATCTTTGTAACAACACCTGTTTGGTATTGTCGTGGTAAGATGGGCAGAAACACGTCGAAAGGATGTCAAAAAGACAAAAAGTCTTGCGGGTATGGTCGTAAAATCATTTATTAATGGGCAGACAAAGAACAGAAAACAATCAGGAAGTCTGTTGAATGTCGCCCCCCCGTCATAGGCTGGCAAGCAATGATATACCGTCAGCTAACATCATGTGATAATGAACAACCAATCACAACCTGTTACGTGAAAATAGGTCAACCTGATGCTGACGTCCGGAAGATATCACGAGATATGAACAGTGGTCAGTGTCAAGGTGATACAGAAATAATTAGTCCATGACAATCCCTCCTCTTGAGTAAACAATACTCAATACCAGAAATGGAAAAGGAATAATTATTAAAATGTCTGTTCTACAAATGCATCGCCCAACAAATATAATGGAGAAATATGGCAATGGATTACTGGCATAAGCTGGCTTGTGCAGGGACAACAAAAAACAAATGTGCAACAAAAAATAACAAACAAAAGCTAAAACTCAAAAGTCAAAATAAATTAAACTAAAGTAAAAGCTCCACCCTCCTCTTGTTACGCCTAAGCTAAATCCTAAATAAGCCTAGAACTAGTCCTCTGTGAACGAAAAACCAGATGTTGACAGACAGCAAAACCCCAGCTCCCCAGACCTCAAACAGTAGACCTTAGACAGGTGAAAACTGACCCTCAAATACGTCTTCGTGGCGTTCCAGGCTCGAGGTAATGGAAACCCCCACCCGGGATTACCACAACCCCAGAAAGAAACAAATCATCAAAAAATGCCTGTCGACGGAAGAGTCTCACAGACTCAGCAGACAGGCAGCTAACTTTACCAGGGAACTGCACAAGAGGACAAAACTCTAGAAAAACATAAAAGAAAATTAACAGAACAAAGCATAAAATAAAATAAAAATTAACCCCAAAACATCTAGAGAAGACTAAATGCTTAAAAATCATGTACTCTCATATTATATTCCCAGGAGAGGGAGCCAAATATCAACCCAGGCTTTGTGAGGACATAAATGCATTGCAATTAAACTGGTGGGGTATTCAAAAATTCACAACAATAATAAGCCAGTCAGAAATGCACAAATTRGTTCAGTATAGCAGATGGGACAAATCAAAGTTTCATGGAGGCAGAAAGAAATGCAAACAGTGTGGCAAAAAACAGTCACACACTGTGTAAAACTGTTCTGTTCTCATTATGTCAATAAGGCAGGTTGTGCGTGATCAGAAAACACAACAGAACAGTAAGAATCACGCATGCTCAAGGTGGAATGTGATGATGCTGGAACGATTTGTTATCCCTTGAAAGGACCCCCAGGAAAACGCCAGGTGGAAATGGAGCATCACCCCCCATGAGAAACAGCATTGTCCGTGAAAAAAGAAACACAACACAGAGAGAAAAGACAAAAATTAGTAATAATACAAAAACACTCTGTCAGACAGACATTTCCATGTGTGAAACTGATAATGATTAATTAATCATTCAATTTTAGTTTCTAAGAAACAACAAAACTCAAACACATCAGTTCTCCATCTTATCCTCATTTATAAATAAAACCTCTGTTCTCTGAACAAAGCCAGGAGGAAACCACATGTCATATTCTGTATACAAAATGCACTTATTTCTGCTACTTTTAGCATTAATCCATATTTAGCAATGTAATACAGTCGACTGGCTTCCAGGAACCTGATTCGTAGGTTGTTCCATTTATGCAATTATGGAAGTAACTTAAAGTCCTGTTTGGAAGAACTGATGACATCATCACCTCACACACGGTCTCACATGTACCCCCGCCCCGAGCCGGGTATCCCACGCCCATCTGTTCCTACAGGTGAGAAACAGCGAGCGCGAGCGAGCCCAGGTCGTGGTGCTGAAACAGATCCCCACCAGCCACCCAGATAAATCTCGGCGGGAGATAAAAACCCTGTAAATGGCTGAGGCAACCTGAAACAGCATCGAAGATATGGCAATATGGAATGTTGTGAGATAAGCCGATGTACGAAAAGCGTGCAGCGCAACGCAGGAAGGAGGGTAGACGCCCAACCTCACTAGAGTGCTTTTAGACTGTTTTGCAACAACATGTGGGCAAAGAGGGTCAGATCTGAAATATCCCACATGTGTAAACTAAAAAGATCCGTACGTGAAACTGCAAATACGCGCTARTGTTTCTTGCAGACTCACGGTCACCGTATTTAGTTTTAGATTAAAGAATATGCAAACWGTACCCGTTATCAACACGTTTAACCATGGTTTTATCCCATTTACCTCTGAGGCCTTCTGGTTTTGTTATTGATAAGTGACTGGGCATTGTCGAAAGGTGCAGGGGACCAGCTAACCAAAAAATCATCACAGCAACAGTCCCTGATGTCCACAATCACTGACAAATATATTGCAAAATATAACCAAAACCCAAACAATAAGTAAACAGATGTCTGTTAAAAAAACTAAGGAGGGTCAAATAAACAACCATAGGTAAAACATGTGTTAAACATGCTGTTTAAGTTTGTTGAAGCAGATTTCTTTAAAGTGTTGTTATAAGCTGGCATGAGAAAACTGCACAATTACAGACTAAATATTTCCCAGAACGTTACACAACAAGCCCTTGGAATGTCCACACCCTGGATGCTCCTAATTCACTCAGTCACCGTCTTCATACAAGATCAACATACTTCCCTTACTGCTCCTCACTTCTTTCTCATAGACATCCACAGACCTCCTGACACTTACACTATTCCCCTTTAAAGTTGGACCCGAACATCCAGAGTCTTACTAAGGCCAAGCGTCATGGAGAATGCGTATCCTTCTAAACTGTTCAGTTGTGCTTTAAAATAAAAAACAGTTGACCATTCTGTCAACTCAGCAAGGTCAGTAGAAAACACAAAGATAAACAAATGATATCTAAGAATGATTATTGTTGTCAGCAAGGTCTTGTTCTGACTTTAATCATTCTATCTGCAGATGARCGTAAGATGTGACGTAAACCACTATCTGTAGATGAACAGAATGTCATGAAAAACTACGTCATTAACCCCCGACAATCTAATTCTAAAGCTAAGTTCCTGACGTTACTACATCAGTAATATTCAGCTATTTAGTACTCTAATTTGTACAGGGTGAATATCATTACCCCCTTAAGTCGTTCTAGCATCATACACATTTATGTACATAAAACATTTTATATATCCTACTTCCATATTCCTGCCGTTTCTTTTAGGTGTCCTGCATAATCTTGTCCTTTAGCAAACCGTCTATAAATATCACACCCAGCACGAGGCAGCAGTTTTTCCCCCTGCAAACAGAGAGCCGTTATTCCACACACAGATCCTCCAGCTATGTCACATTCAGAGAACAATTTCTCTTGGCCTGCAAGGCAGTCTCTCCGTGCCCCCATCGGAGTTCACAGTTTTCAGGTTTTCATTCAGCACATTGTCTTTAATCTTCATGATGCAGCTGTCCCATCATCTGGCTTGAACTATGGCCCAACTCAGTGTCTCTGCTCCATCTTTGTGTCATAGCATGTTGACATGAGAAGCGTTATGTGGTTCAGTCCACTTTGTTCTTGTCTTTCCTCAGAAAACCAGCTCACTGAATGCACTGTGCATGTCTCCACTACTCATCCATTTCCAAAGGAAAGCACCACGACCACATACTAAAAGCGACATTCATGACATTAAAATTAAGTGATGCAATGTCCCCACATCAACCCCCCCCTATTCTAATTTTCCCATATTAGGGATCACTACTTTTATCAAGTAAGTGACTCAATGATATGATGTCACCCTGTACAGATCAGGTCACATTTTATTATTAGACAAAATGTATTAGACAAAACTTTACTCCTGTAAATTAAGATCATGAGCTGTGGTTTAACTTGAATGAACTGATTTGAGTCTAACATGCTGTGTTTTATATTGATGCTTCAGATAAACTCTGCTAAACATCAGTTTAACAGCCGTCTAATAAAACTAAAATGGTGATTTTATGTTGTTTTTCCTAAACATCATGAAAATACATGTTTTAAACAATTGTTCAATCTGTACGTCTAAGTCCTTTTTATTCCCTTATATATTTTCCCATTATTCTATTTTAATCTATTTTACTTTAATTACCTTATGTTACTGTATTACAACTCAATTGCTAACACCTTTTTTACATTTTTCTATCATCCACTATCTTGTTTATTCGGACATACCATTTTGAACTACGCATTTATCCATTACAACATACCATATTAAACACGTATTTATCCATAATCTGTTTGTAACATGCACCATCATAATCTAATCATTAATGTTAATTTGTCCACAGCTACCTGTTTTGTGTGAATGGCTCATCAGATGAACCTGCTCCTTTTACCTTTTTTTTTTTTACCTTATCCCACGTTATACACTTAATGCAGATTTTCTCCTGCTTCACCATCGTAGCTTTTCTCTACGGACAGTCCTTCTCAGATGTGAAGTACCTGCTCAACACAAAAATCTCAGAAATCACAGGAAAAAATTAGTACCTCCCAATTTCAATTAATACTTATTTATATTTACTGCTTTTATTTTTATCTTTATTTTACCCGTATCTTAGCTTTATTTGCAACAGCCAAATTAAATTTATTTCACCCATATTCCTATTGACTAATATGTTTTGTTTATCTTGTTTATCGCAGATAATATTCTTGTACAAATGCTCAACAACCCACACATGATACACATGTCCGCCTTGCAACTCTTTTTCTTAACAACACCTGTAAGACCCAATYYCATTCTTSTCCKTGTGACAGGCAAACAATGTTGAGGGTCCTTATTGTTTTGTCCCCCTGCTCCCTGTATCAACACCTGTTTTTGTGGGCCTATCTGAACACTTTCCACTAATTGAGACCTCTSAACTGTWCTTCCTAATCTTACCTGGTTGACGTTGTCTGTTAAGTAATTAAGCTTATCTGTATTTAACTGTGTCTCGAAGGAACTGACCTCTTGTCTTTCAGCCTCTCTTTCCTTCAGATGTTTCTCATTAAAGTTGATCACATGAGCAAACCACAAATCATAAACAGGCATTAGCTCCTTAGCGTTAGCTAACATTTTAACTACTTCTTCATATGGACTTATACTATCAGCCATTTCTGTTTTCTGCTCAGTGTCAGTCACATATTTTGTTACCTGATTTAGTTTTGTCTCACTGGCTCATTTATGAGAGCTACTATCATTAGCTTCGTCACACTGTGTAGTCTTAGCGTCTGTGTAAGCGTTGTCATATGTCAAGGTCTTGTTTTCACTCTCGTTGCTCGAGGTCAGAACATCTTTCATAATTCTAAACATTTGTCTCCAGTATCTGTAAACCCTTTCTTTTTCATTAGATATTTCATTCTGCACGATTGTTCCATCTTTTGTAATTGACTGCTTCCACGTTTGCTCTAGTTTACAAACTATATTATACACATCAGATTCTGTAGGTGCGTCTTGATCTAACTGTGAAATGTACCCCTCACACAATAACACCCTGTACATCTCAACAAAAACATCCTGTTCGACTGTCACATTTCTAGACTCCACATTTTCAAGGTAAATCTGAAAAGTACGGTACAAAATCACACCCAAGGATCCTTCTTGAAAGTTATAAAGTTCATCTATAACTTTATCAGACATTTTATTAACGTATATATGTCACCACCAGTCTTGTTCACTGACCCTAATGGCACACCTGACAGATAACTATTAGCAGTTTACCTCAACACTTTTACTGTTGAACAATTTCCAGCCTGTCCACCCCAAACTAACCAAAAACAACCTCAAAATATGCACACACAATCACACACCTCATAGTTTAACTAGTAGTCACTTTTTAATTTCTTAACTGAAGAATGCTTTTACTCTAACATCAATAAATGACACAATCATGTGAATAAACACCTGCTGATTAGATGCCCATATGACATATTGTCCCACAGACAGGACAAAAAAGAGGAAAAACAGAGTTTGGTTCCTGGATTTTTTCCTAAGATGCATGCACAATCCACCTTTGAAAAGGATTTAACTAATATTTATTTTCTACCATGCATCGCCCCCACCAGGTAACCGGGCTAAAACTTATTGGATTTATTCCTTGTGGTGACGCTTTATTTGCTCACTCACTCCCACCACATAAGTACTTAGCCCCCCCACCTTCCACAGCGTGGCCTTATGATAGATAGCACACCTGGAGGTTTTCGGAATAGCGCATTAAAACGGCCTCAGATGTGTACACTAAWCAAATATATAATTGTATGACATTAAATCACAACAGATCGATATGTTAAACTGTTCAAAACCCGTTTTTTACCGTCCGTTTTAGATGAGAGCGCTTGTTATGTCTACGACCGATAAGCTAATAAGCTAACATTGCTATGCTGGAACCTTCATCAGCTTAGCAACGCTAATACAGAAGCTAACTATTAGCGAGTCTGGTTCAACGCCCCGCACAAGCCACAACGGGTAACTCCCCGATCGGCACACAGTCCCAGTTTTATTAACAATCAGGAAAGCAAAAAAAAGATTTTGCTCACCTGTTTATTGGCACCAGGACAATTGTATCGATCTAACAGTCACCCCGAAAGGCCTGCACCGAAGGAGTCCCACTCCAGCCTCGCTTGCCGTAAACTGATCTGCAGTCGAACGTCGGGAGTCACCAAAACTGTAAGGAAATACGTGTTCAATAACGGCTGAAATCAG
>NW_013952961.1:55036-60678 GCF_001266775.1 Austrofundulus limnaeus
GGTCAGTAGGGGGCGACGCAGGCACTGAAGAAGGTGTATAAATACATGAACTTCCTGGTTTTCCGGGAGTGTTGGTTTCCTGTCAGCTTGAGTGACAATAAACCTCACTCAGATCCAGAATTCTGGTGTTGTATGGTTTGATTCCTTCTACAAATCATTTTATTTAACAATGGTGTTTTTAATATTGACTTCAGTTTATTGAATACGAATTTTCTTACAATTTGAAAAGGTGAAGTATGTTTTTTTAATCCAGGACAGCGCTTGTTGCAAAGTGTTTTGACGCTCATCTTCATCACCTAACATGCTGTCATTGGTTGAGGAGCTTTGTTTACAAAACAGATATCCACATGGCTTTTAAATTGTTTTAATTTCCTTACTAAGACACATTAAGTTGATTTGATGCTGCAGTTTTGCCTTGTAATTTTATTTTATACCTTTTCTGCTACTTTTGAATTGGCTATTATTAAGTTTTATTTGTTTTTAGGATACAAGATGCTTCCTACAAAAAACAAAATGTGAATCTTTTCCTAAAATTTCATAGTGATGTCTTAAACACTAAGTAAGTTATGAACAAAAATAGAAAACAAGAAGGTGAAATGGTCATACATCGGTTCTGCTGTGAACTGCAGCAAGAAAAACATGAGCTGATTTCACCTAAACAAACATCAACAACTTCCCTCATACTTGACATAATCACATGATTTTGGTGTTATTTTGTATGGTTTGAAATATTATTTTGGAATCTGCTGTCAGATTTAATATTGGTGTAGGATTAGTAGGATTAAAAAATATACACACCCCAATGCGTTTTGGAGACAGTGCACACAGTATTTACACATACTAACTCTAAATACGCATATATTGTACAAAGTAACTCATTTGTTACACTGTTATGAAAATAAGCATACAAACAACTGTTCAAATATTCATACAATAAAACATAAAAGTTTAAACTTTCATTCACAAGAGTGATGTGCTCAGGTACTGCCTAAACTATGTTACCTTTCTTCACAAGAAGCCGGTTCCTCGACGTCTTCTTAGGTCTCAAAATCATCCTGGAACCTCCATGATGGCTTGATGACTCTTGAAGAACATCTTGCAGACATTATTCTAACAAAATATTTCCTCTCCACTTTGAAAAAAACACTCAATTGCTCATTATTTTCCATTACACTGCACCACAGAATGTCTTTATTTACTGGGCTTCCTGCAACCGGTCACGTGATATTACCATAAAACTCCATATATTAGCGAAAAGCCCAGACTCCTGGCTTTCAGGAACTATTGGAATCTTTCAGATTGCACAAACGGTCGAGAACTTACGGTTTAAAAAAAAGATGACAAAATGTGCCAACAGGCTCAGTGAGGTTGTACAGAATGCATGAAATGAATTAATGGGGCGCACTTCATAAATATGTTTTAAACTTTAGATTTGGGATAAAATATCAAGTCTTTTCAAGTAAACAGGTTCAAGTCCAATTCAAGTCTCAAGTTATTGGTGTCAAAGTCAAGTCTCTGAACATTTTTTTCAAGTCAAGTCTAAATTCTTAAAATTAATGACTCAAGTCTGACTCGAGTCCAAGTCACGTGACTGGAGTCCCCACCTCTGCTGCAGAGTATCCTTATTAGTAACAATTATCAAGACTTTAGAACTGTTTCAGTTTAATATCACTACATGGGTTCACACCAAATGCACTTTGAGCAGCAGGAGCGGCCATTTACATGCAAAGTCTATGGTGGACACCTGTCTAGGTTGTATCGCGTTGCGTCTAGCGCAGCCCATTTTGAAGTGGTAGGTGCGGTTTGAGCATTTGATGTGCATGTGGTGCATCCAAAGCAGTCGACGCTCGAGTTGAAAAATCTGAAATTTTGCTGCTCGACGCGCCGTGTCAACCAATCAGAGAGACTCTGCTCTGTGACATAGCGGGTGCATTTTTCCACATGACAGTTTCCTGAATGTTGCCCACTAACCTGAAATAGACGAACAGGAGCTTTTTAGCTGAAATCAACCATCTGTAGTCGGTGTTCTGGCTGGAGATATCAGCACCGATGCAGGTCAGGCGGCTCATTAAACTAACTGCAGTGTTAAACCGAGCTCGGGACAAAAATAGTTCCGAAAGCGAGCCTCGTCATGAAACTCACCAGACAGACTGCCTCTGAATTATCTGGTGAATTAATTTTTTGGTGACGTTCGCTTGCTCTCATTAAATAAAGCAAAGCCACTTTCTTTATTTTATCCACAATTACACAGAGATTGGCAGTGAAACGTCTGAAAGTTTCTGACCGAAAAGAGCACAAGCAGCCAACTGAATGTGTCAGGCGTGTTGATGTGCAAAACGCATTCGGTCTGAAGGTAGCATAAAAATGTTAAGCTTGATTTTTTTAAAATATATTTTTGTTGTATTGAACCAGATTTCAATTAATTAAATTGGATCTGAAGATGCTTTTGTTGAGAACATTTGCACTTACTTGGACTTTTAAAGTTCACTTAAATTTGTTAAGATATTTTCTGGCCTACCTCAGTAAATGCAGTACCTTAACACAATGTCAAAACATTAAATCCAGTCTGAACGCTGTTATCATCTCCCGAAACAAGCATTGCCTGATTCAGAAAATAACAGACATTTGTTTTTATTTTAACATTTCTTTCTTTTATATCTTAATTTATTTTTACACCAGCATGACAATATANATAGCTCCTAGGATCATTGGGACACTCAAACCCCTCCACCACGATAAGGTAGCAGCCCAAGGAGAGGGTTATCATCAATAACCAGTCTTGTATAAAGTACCTGAAAGTGATACTTGAGTAAAAGTACAAGTATCATTCATTAAATGACTTTGGTAAATGTTAAAGTCTCCTCTACGAATATTACTTGAGTAAAAGTCTTAAAGTATCTGCTTTTTTTTGTACCTAAGTATCAAAAGTAAATTTCTGGCATAAAATATACTTAAGTAATAAAGTAAAAATATTGAGTAAGAATAAGTGGCTAGATTTTCCAAAGTACATTTAGTGAGAGGTGACCTATTCAAAAAATATTTTTTCTAAAGGCGTGCAGCTTTGATTAGTTGTATCCAAACTACATACAGTTTCAGAATGATATATATATTTATACTTCTCATCCAACCATAATTAAATTCACTCGATCCAGGAGCCACAGTTTATCAGGATAGTATTTTTAAACAATAACAAACTGAAATTAAAAAGGAGTAACGACTTTCTACTTCTTAGCTTTTTTTAAAAAAATGTAAGGAGTAAAAAGTACAGCTAATTGTGTAAAAACGTAATGAGTAAAAGTAAAAAGTATGCTGAAAAAAAATTGCTCAAGTAAAGTATATATAACCAAAATTTCTACTTAAGTACAGTAACAAAGTATTTGTACTTAGTTACATTACAACTCTGTCAGTAACCACACTTTGCATTTGTATCTACAGTCTCAAACAAAAGCAAGAATTTCTGTTTTAAATAATGTCTGTGCACAAATCCACTCTAACTCTGTCTGAGAGACGAATGACATTTAGATGTGAAAATAATCCTTCCCTGGTCAATAAAGACAATGAGATGGGCTCTTGGAATGATCCGTCTCCGCATTAGAAACTGTCCTTACTAATGACTCAGGCTTCATAATGACAAACTGATGATGTGGGAGGAACAAAGAGGAAAATCTTTTTCCTCCCGGAGAGCTCAATACTTTTACAATTAGAGGTAACATCCATCTAGTCAGCAAAAAATGAAATCTCCACTCTTTGCATTATAATGACCAAATTATGATGTGGGAGGAACAAAGGAGAGATCTGATGGACATTCAGTCAATACTGTTTGTCAGGTGAAAAATAAACTATATTTTCTCGTGTTTGTTTAAACAAAAGATCAACAAGAAAAAAAACATTCAGACGTTGATGAATTTTAGTTTGGAGCAGAATATAAAAGAATTTGACCAAGACAGATGACGCTTAACTTTATTATTATTATTTTTTTAGGAACAGATCTAATTTAGGTTAGTGCAAAGAAGATTCTGAAAAATACACTGATCTATTAGCATAATAAAAACTTGCAAAATTTGTGCATTTATATCATAAAAAAATTAGTAAATCTTTCATTTACCACTCACTTAAAAAATGATTGAGTTCAAATTTGTCCAGTCTAAAACTAAAAGTACTAGCTGCTTCTCTGTTGGGATGTTGTTTTTGACTTCTGTCTTCACTGCATCTCTTTCATTATTTAAATTATGAAAGTCACTGTCTGCACTTTTACAGCCTCCAATAAGCTGTGAAAAATGTTAAAGATTTAATTTCTGACATTGTTCAGTATCGTTAGTCGCAGTTAAGAATACGTAGTTTTTAAATCTCAATGTGAATCAACTCCCAGTAAAATTAGTTATCAATACAATCATAAGGTTTTGTTTATTAAATATTCTTTAGAGATAAAATGCTTTCACAGCCCTGCATAAAACTATCTGAAGTTTTTAATAATTTAATCAATACTGAGGCTAACAGCTGCACTGTGGGAGGATATTGATGTGAGATGAGAAAAAAAGATCATAGCAGGAAACAGAGATTAATATTTCCTCTGCTGAAAAGTCAAATATTTATTGTGATTGCAGTTAGTTTCCTTATTGAAACAAAGTTGATAGCAAACCTGAGGTTAACTACAGGAGGAGGACTACAGAATTTCTCCTCAGAAGTCAGAACTCACACCCAACCTAAAGACTGCTGGACTCCGTCACCAGGCTATGTTGAGACTACAAGTCCATAATGTACCGTATTTCTCTGCAGTTCATTCAATAAAATACTGTAATATGTTCCTTAATAATAGTTGGATAGCTTTATGTGGGGCTCTGATATAATGATGTACAAACAGACAAAAGGAAGGATTCACATCAGTGATTAGTCACTAAAATGAATGTTGCTTCCGTGTGTAATTTTGCAAAGACTCCATAGTTTTCGCTGGTCCCCTCCCCAACCTCACCATATGATGACATACGATGTTTAGTCGTATGTCATCGATCCACCGCTGGGTGTCCAGGGGGTGTTTTGAAAACATGAGCTACGTAGCCAGATATATTCATATATTCATATAATTCAATATATTGAATTGAAAGATAATAGTTTATGCAGCTGTTGCCAGAACACATACTGGATTTTGAAGTTTAGGCTTACCATGATTTTTGTGCCAAAATACCAACTTAAGATGGTATACTTTGTTGATTTTTCCAACTATGAACTAAAAGATTCCAACTTCTGAGAACAAACAATGAATCCTTTGAGCTCATCGGATCTGTGGTGATAGTAAACAATAAAATACCAAAATGATTGGAAATGAAGTGTTTTTGATGACTGTAGTACCAGTGATCTCACCATTAACATTAAAAACCTGAGTAGTTGGGACAGGTTACATTAGTGTTTATTAGTAAAGTGCTGTTTAAACAGTTTTTCTTGACAAGTGACTAACTGTTAAACGTCACAGTGGGAAGTCAAATGTGAAATTTGTGTCTGTTGAAGATGGGACATAGTCCATTTACCATCCTCACAGCTTGTGGTGAAAAGCTGTTGAGCATCCTGCTGGATCAGCAGCAGATGCTCCTGTCTTTTTGTTTTAAACAGCAAAAGGGAAATTAGGCTATGTGAGGATATATATATAT
>NW_013952961.1:61348-71181 GCF_001266775.1 Austrofundulus limnaeus
AAATGAGTGGATATTTGATTTTTGTTTTAAAATACTGAAATTAAAATTAAAATACAAAGCCATTCTCATTCTTAGTGTCAAAAGGGGATAAACAAAATCTTAAAAATGATTTGAGTTTCATTTTCTGTTTCAGATAGCGAAAAAGAAAATTACTTGAAGACAGAAACAGAAAAAGTCTTGTTTATTTGTATTCTACGACTATCTATTCCACCACTAGAAGGGGCGCTCACCTGACAGCTCTGCATAATGAAACACTGATTTCTGTAAATAAAAGGCTGAAACACAGAGAAATATGTCAATGAGTTGTATGATGACTGTCTCTCTGTGACCAAAGGCTGCAGAGATACTTCATGTGGCTTTTGGCCAAATAAGTCTCTTTTACTGAATACATGTCAGCTACTGCCTCCATGTTTCATCTCCATTTTTCTCAATAAAAAGCAAAATAAGATAAATTTCATTCCATTAGTGTGTTGTACAGTTGTTGTTCTGTGAGCAGAAAGTTTTTTCCCTCCTGAGTTTTGACAAAATCTTTGCTTTTTTCTGTCAGTTTGTGTCCTCGAAGTGTTCCTTTCAGCGAAGGGTGGGCGGTACTACGACTTTGATATTGATCTGATACCAAATAAATACTTGACAAATTTATTTGATACCGAAGTCAGTATCAATGCTTTTTACTTGTAATGGGATGTTTATTGAATAACTTTGATACTACAAACACCCTTTCTGGTGGTGAAACAGTTTATTGTAGGGATGCAGTAAGTTGGCACAACCTGTCATGGATTATGAACAAACAAGCCTTTTTTGTTTCTGCCTTAAACTAATTTTCTTTTTTGCTATCTGAAGCAGAAAATGAAACTCAAATCATTTTAAAATTTTTGTTCATCCCTTTTTGACACTAAGAACGAGAAACGCTTTATATTGTAATTTTAATTTCAGTATTTTAGAACAATCAAATATCCAATTGTTTCTTGTTTTTTAATACCCGTTTCGAAAAGGAAAATCTAATGACCAAAAGATGAACTGACCGAGTTTAATGGTTTGAAACTGATTTTAAAGTTTTGGATTTGAATTTATTTGCTTTGAAACTGTATTTTTTCACTTTCAGTTCCAAAATTCAGGTTTTTGTGTCACACATCCGGGTCCTTGAGAAAGCCAGCCAGAGTAATCAAACACAGATCAACAGATTTGTGTTTCACTTTGGTGAAACTTCCTTTCTGTAATGTAACAGAGTTGATGCAATCCACTGTAAAAGTGACAAAAAAGGTTATTTTATTGCAGTGACTAATTTAAAGGGCCTATATTATGTGTTTCTCAGGCATATATTTAAATACTATACCATAATAAAGTATCTATGTCACCTTTAGCTGTTAWTAAAATGCTGTTTTTATGTTTAAATATAAAATAAACTTAACTTCTCATCACTTCCTATTCTAAACGCCTTGAAATTGGCCTCTGTCTCTTTAAAAACCTGCTTCTGTTCCATCCATTCGGTGCGGGGTGGGGTGGGGGGCATGAGGCAGTTGATTTGGCATCTGAAAATACATTTCCTCAAAGGTATTTTTAATCTGAAAAGAGCTTCACTGAGTGAGAAGTGTTAGGAGCTCAGCAGATAGTTTGTTTCACCAGAGAGCCTGCAGGAGTGATGGGCGGGGTGTGTGGGGAGGGAGAGGGGTGTGCTCTGCCATGAGGAAGTTTGGCTTAAAGACACGTCCCAGAGGTGTTTCTGGGACCAAAAGTCGTTTCTGGTCCCCACCTGTCGTTTTGCTCCTCAGCATGTCTACCTAAAAACACTGCAGGATTTCTCAAACATGCATGAATGAGTCTAAGCAAGGCTTTGGACATGTTCTTTTATGAGAGTATAACATTATAACATGATATCAAAAAAGTTGATTTTACATGAAATTGCCCCTTTCATAAAAGCTAAATTCAAAAATAACACAACATGTCCATACATGAGGCTTTAGAGACTGCCAAACGATGCCTCAAAGCTCTGGCCACCTGCCTAAAGAGTTACACTCAAAAAGTGAACTAAGCATGGTATTCTCCATGACAGCATACAGAGTGTACTATCAATGGTAGGAGGAGCAATACTGTATAAAAGTAGATCCACCTGGAGCTGAGACTGAGCAATACTGGAGCATATGAGAGAAAAAGGCATCACACAACAATGGCTGCAAGATCTAAAACGACCCCAAGATCTAAGATCTTAAAGTAATCTCCCAGAACAAGAACCAGTGTTCATCAGACATTCAAGACAAAATCTCCGGAATGGTGAGCTTTACTGCCCCTGTGACTGACATGATGTTAATGTACCGTATTTTTTGGACTATAAGCCGCAACTTTTTTCCTGAACTTTGAACCATGCGGCTTATAGTCCGGTGCTGCTTATGCATGGATTTTTTCTTCAGCCACCAGGGGGCTCTTTAGCCGGAGATGGGTGCTCTTAGCCAGAGGTGTGGTTGCCGCAAATAAAAGGAGAAAGACGAAACAAACACCATTTTGTTTTAGCTAGTAGCAGACACGACACGACAGATCTTCGACAGACACGATATTGGACAGTATGCGGGCGCCCACATCACGGATTCGGTGAAAGCAGCCATCAAGAAAACAAACTCAATTCTTGCTGTTATTCCTGGAGGTACAACAAAGTTTTTGCAACCCCTGGACATCAGTGTGAATCGTGCATTTAAAGCAGCACTCAGGGGTGAATGGGAGGCTTGGATGACTGACGGGGATAAATCATTCACAAAAACTGGCCGAATGCGAAGAGAGTCATTTCCTGATGTCTGCCAGTGGATCCTAACAGTGTGGAGCAGAGTGAATGAGTCCACCATCACCAATGGGTTCTGAAGGGCTGGACTGCTACGTGAAGAGGACACCACAGCTTCAGAGCCAGCATTACCCCGGGAGGACAGTGACACAGAAAGCAACACTGAACAGATACCGCTGTGTGACGCAGCTTTTCTCAGCTTGTTTAACTCCGACACTGAAGAGGACTTCGATGGTTTCAGTGCACCGGAGGACAATGAATGAGACGTTTTGTTGGACCAGAAACTGTTAAAGAAAACTACCAAAATAAGGTCAGTTTTATGAACCGTATTCCTCCTAACTTTAATTCCTAAAGGTTTGCTTTGTATGTTTTGATGTTGAATTCACTTTTTTGACGATAATTTTGGGTGTACTGTTTTTTTTATGTTTGGGGTGCGGCTTATAGTCTGAAAAATACGGTACAGAAAAAAGTCTTAACATATTGACCTTTACAGATGTCATAGTCTGCATGTTTTTCTGCCTTAGTTTTCTAGTGTTTCCGTGTTCCCCTGTGTATCTCTGCCCTGCTCCAGCCCCGCCCATGCTCACTTGTTTCCTCTTGTGTCTCCTCCAGGTGTTTCTTATTGTCCTTTAATTAGTTAGCTTTTATATTCTGTGTTCTGTCCTTAGTGTTTGTCGGATCATTGTTTCCTGTTTAGTCTTCATGCCCGTGAGCTCGTGTCCTCCAGATAAAATCTAGTGAGTTTTCGTGCTGCATCGCCAGCCTTTTGGGTTATATTAAAGCTTTGTGCCCTGGGTTTTTTCATGCCTGAGATCTGTCAGAATGATCCAACCAAGTGCCCAGCCTGCAGGTGGAGGTTTTTCTGGTCTGCCTCTCTATGAGGCAGGTATTTTTGTTTCATCGTCTGGACTCCACACGACCGGTTACATATACATACATAATACATATACAGTATATGGTGATAGCTTCAGGGCTAACGCTAAAGCTAATTGGCTAAGCTGAGGTTCTTCTTCCATGAAGCAGCTCTGTTGTCCTCCATCCCTATTTTCAGTTACAGGCTGAGTCATTTCTACCTTCTCCTCTCTGTCAACGCTCTCTGGTTTCATTTAAAAGAGYCRATCVTCAGATATTGTCCAAGATTAACCTTCAGGGTGGATATAGCTCGCTAGCAGCCTCGCACHGAKGACCTATCCACGTCATCATTTACCCAGAATGCTTTACGTGTAAATAAATGGCCCCATCCATGTAATATGATTTTAAACTTTGTTCAAAAATTATAAAAAAAAACAGTCTATAGTGTTTTTACAGTCTTTATTTTACAGTTAAAATACATGTTTATCAAAAAAGTCTAATGTTACAACTAATCATGGATCCCTTTAAAAACTTAAACTGTTCCTTTTTGGCCATTGGTGGTCGTCATTTACTATAAATAACTATAATTACTTCTGACAATTCCCTTTGCAATTTTAAAGGGAAAAGTTAAACCGTTTTAGCAATAGTGTTTGAATTATTTTCCACCTTAGTAGATGTGACATTTTAGAGTTATATTTATTTACACTATATTCTGTGTTGTGAAAAAAAAAACTTGCTCCCCTGAAAGTTGATTGAAGCTGACTACTATTTATTTAATTACAAAGTTAAAATGTGCCATGTTTAATTGATGCTTTGGAAAAAAATCACTAGAATTTGGTCCAGAGTGAGAGTTTTGCAGCAACATTACATCAAAAAACTAATTAATTCATGTACCAGTGAAGAGTTTTATTACTTCAAGGCTCACCTTTTTTTTTAGCAACATACTGCACTATCTGCTTTTAGATACAGTTTTTATATCCCACAAAGCAGAAGGTCTTAACATACAACCACTGGCAAAAAGTATGGAATCAGCAGTCTTGGATGAGCACTTATTCAGACATTTCATTCTGTAAAACAAACTCAGATCAAAAACATGATACAATAATAAGGTCATTCCAAAGTGCAACTTGTTGGCTTTCAGGAACACTCAAAGAAATGAAGAGAAAACATTGTGGAAGTCAGTGAACGTTACTTTTATTGACCAAGAACAGGGAAAAAAATATGGAATCACTCAATTCTGAGGAAAAAAGTATGGAATCATGAAAAACAGTTAAACAAAAGACCATTCAAAATACATCACTAGTATTTAGTTGCACCACCTTTGGCTTTTATAACAGCTTGCAGTCTCTGAGGCATGGACATGATGAGTGACAAACTGTATTCTTCATCAATTTTGTGCCAACTCTCTTTGATAGGGTAAATAATCGTCAGTAAAACTGGTGTGGCGCCACAACAGGTGTGTCAAAGTGCAGAAACAGTATCACTCTTCTGTCCTGCACCCACTTACTTGCTACGACAATATATTGAAATGTTATTTAATAGAGCTTAATAGCGATTTGATTTCTTTTGTTCTGTGCAGTGGTGGGCACAGTTCCCCTAAAGGGGAACTAATTTCTTGATTAGTGCTTTAGGGCTTTTGCTGTTTTTTAAATTATTTAGTGGCAAAGCTCTTGCTAAATTTATGGGATAAATTTAATTGAGGTCTAAATTGAGGTCTTTAAATGTTGTTGATCAACATTATTGTTCACAGTTGAGAGTGAAAGCTGTCATATATCTTTGCGTGTCACTCATCTACAAGGTCACGTGTCAAACTCAAGGCCCATGGGCCAAATGTGGCCTGTGGGTAACTCCCATTTGGCCCACCAAGTGCACTAAGTGACAACATTCTGCACACAGTAAATATTGTCTCATGTTGACTGAAGAATGTCTCATTTGTCAGCTGGATTACATTAGTGCTTTAAAATTAGCTTTTGCTAAAATTTTTCAGTACGTTAATGCTTAAGAATTAGGGGACCTAAATATTTGAGTTAGTGCTTTAGAATTAGTGCAACTAATGTTTAGATTAGTGCTGCCCACCACTGGTTCTGTGCTTATCATGAACAGTTTGTTGAAGTTGTTTTTTTTTCTGTGGGAATGTAAAAGTGTTTAAAACATGTTAGTTAATAAAATTCCTATGCTTAAAAAATGTAGTAACAATTGAATAGTGAATAAAGATGAGAAAAAACAAAAGTTTACGGTTCTTTAAATATTTTGTACCAATATTTGTGGGTTTGCAGAGGGGTTCCCTGGCCAGAAGCTAATGCTGTTTCGGGGTGGGGGGGGGGGGGGGGGCATGGCATGGAAAATTCTGGGAACCCCTGCATTAGAAGATCATGTCAGGCTAGTAGCATCATGTCTGTGGTATAGCTGCATGAGAACAGAAAAAACTTATGTTGCGTATCATTGTTGTTTGTCGTTGTGACAACACTTTCAGTTGTAATAAATCTAAACCTGCTTTAAAATGTAAAAGAACCTTATTTCTGACCTGTTTTACTCTTTGGACTCCATGATGCTGTTTGATGATTAATGTTCTGTAACAAACTTCTGAAGTCTTCACAGATCAGCTGGGTTTAAACTGAGATTAAATTAAACACACGTGGAATCTGGAGGCAGTTTAGTTACTCTGGATAGTGTTTGGGTCATTAGAGGGGGTTGAAATCAAATCTAAGCCACACTTTTCAGATTTGTACTGATTGAAAAAAGTACAAATCGCAATGTTTCCTCCCACTTCACAACTATGCACTTTGTGTTAGTCTCCACATAAATTCTAGGAAAATACTTTAAAGTTTGTGTTGTTGTGTGACAACCACAAACTTTAAACAATGTTTTGTTTTTCCCAAGGCTCTGTATCAGGAGGTTTATTGGTGTGCAGATGTGAGTTCTTAATCAGGATGGAACTCTTTCATTTTTGATTTAGTTCCTTCATTGAGACGGTGCCTCGGCCTCAAGTCTCTTTATGCAGTCGGAATATTTGTTGGGAAATTTCAAGCTGCCTGCTGAAATGCAGATACTAAAACAGATTATAGTCCTCATGTGTTGTCACAGTTAGATAAACATCTGCGCACAAACAAACAAACATGTCTAAAATCCTGCACTGTCAGCCAAAAATCACATTCTGATTTTAGGGAATGTACCTGAAATTATTAAACAATTACTTGTTTAAACTCAAACATTATTTTTCATGGTATTAAAGATAATCAAGCAAAATCTGGGAAGATTAGTCATAAATAAATAAAGGGGAGAAATTTTTGTTTCATGAAGAAAAAAAGTGAAATTTGGTAGCAAGTAGATGTGATGAAAAGTTGATTTTTGATAAAAATTCAAAAGAAGGAAAGATAAAATCAAGAAGGGAGGAATGATGAATTATGGAAGGACGTAAGTGGATGAAATGATGAGTAAAACAAATTTCATCTCAGCTCCTGACCTTCTTTTAGCTTGACTAAATGAGATGTTAGATTAAAAACACAGACAGAGCACAAGAAGACTTTTAGAGATCATGAGGGAGACATGAGGGAAGATGGGGAGGTGAGAGGTGGGGATTAGGGGTAATCAGGGAGCAAAGAGAGGAATATTTGTAGTTCTGACTAAAATTATGAAATAAAAAAAGACAAACATGACAAGACAGATTAAAAGTAAGTAAAAGGAGACAGGAAGATATTGCAGAAATGTGAAGTTTTCAGTTTATTTCTTGTGATTGATAACACATTTTATCTTCTGATTTTATCTCATCTCTTAATGAAATGTCAGAAACATCAAAGCACATATAACCTTACAGATATGCTGAAGAAATAGTGAAGAAGGGGAATTTGTTTCTAGACACGTAGACTTTTATCGTTACTGCACAGATAACTGCCTTCATTTGAATTAAAAGCCTAACATTTATCAATGGAATGCATCAACTTTCATGATGGTTGTAAACTAAGATTTTTTTCCAGAGTGTTTGTTTTCTCCATAAACATTCATTTTTATGTTGTGTCTAAAATTATTCTCATAAGTATGACACCAATTCTAGAAAAGTTTTCATTGATACAGATATGTTGAAAATGACCCAAAAAGCTGCAGTGTGTAGCTTTAAGACCACAGATGTGCAGGACTGTGACTGGGAGTTGTATAAATCTAAATATGTGGACATAATGGTCATTGTTTAGGCTCAAGATTATGGGGTAAGATAACTGTCATAAATATGTATGTGTACGAGTTTAAGTTTGTACATTTAAGTCAATAAATGTACATGTATTTTAGATTTGTACAATAAATGTATCACGTGTCAAGGCAGATGAGCAGACCAGCAAGGAAACTCACAGGAAACCAAGTTAAAATATTAACAATGTTTATTTTACAGGTGTGGGGAAGGAATGTGCAGGGATCCAAATTTCCAGTGACGAGATGAGAGAGCTTGGGTCCAGATGGAGCTGAACGTGTGGTGAGGAATGACACAGGTGAGTATTTACATTAGATGGAGTTGGAGGCAGAGAGGCAGGAGATCCAGGTAACACCGAGGCTTCCAGGCTTTTCTTTTCACAGGCAGTACTCAGGGTGAGGCTCAGGAGGATTTCACAATAGTAGACGTTGCTTCAGCGTTGAGGAGATGTCTGCAACTGCCTTTTAAAGGGTGGAAGATGAGAACCATCACAGGTGGAGCTGATAATCAATCAGCAGGTGGCAGCAGACAATTAGAGTGTAGAGGCAGGAATGCCTCAAAATGTACATAAATTTTAGATTTGTATTTGTATTCATGTAAAATCAAATATGTTTTCTGTGAGAATACAAGTTTAGAAGTTACAAGGACAAGTTAAAAAGTTACAACTTTGCAACATTACAAGTACGAATCACAAATTTACAAGTACAATTCTTCTACCTCGAGGAGCTGTCAAAATAACAGACATTATGCATGGAACACTGAAAAAATCGATTGAACGTCATACTGAGCATGCGTGAAAAAAGACGGTGGCCAACAGGCGCAAATGTGCAGCAAACAGTAAAGGCTCTGCAAATGGAAAAAAAAGTCAAAGAAATGATATGATAAATGCTGCTGCATGTTAGAAAAATTATGGAAGTTCATAAATTCATAATAGAGCCAGACCACTAGGTGGACATGATCACCGCCTCATTTGCGACCAGACAGACTCATTGTAAACACAACGATGTGCTGAAGGGAAAATATATATATATATATATATACTGTATATCACAATAGGCCAGATAACCACCACCTCTAATCAGCAGAAATCCTGATATCTTTAATCTAAATATGTAAACATCTTTGATGTCCTCAATTGACAGCGTAGAAAGGCAGGTTATCTTCCAATTACCCCAAGAATCAGTAACGTGCCCTGCTGCATATGTCCGATCAGGACACGAGGGCTCTCCTTTTACCAGTTTCCAATGTAGAAATAAAACAGACCACATCCATAATTTCCAGTTTGGATGATATATAAAATGAGGCACCAAAATGCAGCAAAGCAGGATAGATAAAGGAAGGCTGAAGAGAGAGGGGAAAAGTGTCCGCCTTTGATGACAGCAGAAGTAAAATAAAAAAAAGACAATTCAATTCAAAATCTATTTTTGTTCAAAACTGATAATGTGAGCTCACTGTCATGTTTTCAAAGTGCTTCATCTTAATTTTGCAAATCAAAGTTGGACTCATTTAGTTAAAAACCTAAATGAGCCCAAATCTTTACCCTCAATGAAGACAGGGTGGGTTGAATCTCTCTTTCTTCTATTCTTGTAGTTTCCTCTTTGTTTTTGTTTTTCTGGGCTTGCATACATTCCAGAACCAGCTGCGTGGTGACGTCAGGACGTCCCAAGCAAATGGAGGCTGACAGCCATTGGATTTGCTTTATTTTTTAAAATCAATTTTGGAACATTTTGAATCAATTTTGAATTGTTGTAAATGAAAATCATGATTCTGATGTGAATCCACTTTTTGGTGCAGCCTTAGTGCATCCAGACATTCATTTCTGGCAATGGTTCAGAGGTAATTTATTGTTGTTGTTTTACTACTTTTGCTTTTTTTTGGTTTTTGTTTTTGCTAACAGACAAGGTAAATGTAGCGGGTAATGGAAAATTTTAAAACCAGATCAGGTGCTACAAGTTTGAGCACACAGTGGGCCTCATGCAAGAACATGTTCGTATTCTTATCCTAAATTTCTCTTACTTTTGTTCGTACAAAGGG
>NW_013952961.1:73026-81143 GCF_001266775.1 Austrofundulus limnaeus
AATTTCAATCCCTCAGTTACAAATTAAAAAGTTACTTACCAACAAGCCAGCCATCTCCATGCGCACCTTGCGCAAGACGCATGCCAACTGCGTTGTTTTGCAGCACAAATGAGTCATGCGCTCCTCCTGGCCATCTCGCAACCACATTTAGCAGGTTGTACTTTGAATCTGATATAATTTGGACGTTGATGGAGTGGTATTGCTTCCGATTGAGGAATGGGAATGCGTCAGGTGAAGGGGCTTTGATCYGTACATGTGTACAATCTATTGCTCTGATGGTGTTTGGCAGTCCAGCAATAGCATGAAAATCTGTCTTAATCTGTATTTGTTCGGCAGCGGTTTATGGAAATTTAATGTACCTGGGTGTTAATTTGAGGAGGGATTTGATGACCATGGGGAGCGCACGACTCACCGAAGACTGCGACACACCAGATCTGTCTCCTATCTCCCTTTGAAATGTTCCCRTGGCCAGAAATCCTAATGAAGTGAGGATCTGGAGATGTGGAGGGATGGGGTTTGATCGTTTTGTCTGTCTGGCAAGCTGCGGTTCCAGCACAGTGCAAATTTGCAGCAGCACATGCCGYGGCAATCTAAAACRCGACAACAAMCACTCGTCACTTTCTGCCAGTAAATCAGCACGCTCTCGAAATACACGGGCTCTTCCGAGAGCCTGCCGTGCTAAGGCATCCAAAAGCAGTAGCTCAGCCATTACGCAGCTGGTTACACTTCCCGCTGACCTCATTATATACCGAGACAAATTAAATTTCAATTAATACATAATTTAAGTAGCTGTGTAGTTTCAGATCTTCTTATTAATATTGTAGTGTTATAAACCAGCCTTAACAAAAATTCATTTTAATTTAAACAATTTATTTTGTTAGTTTACGTTAATTCATTTAAAATTCAAATTCAAACAGAATAACCCATTGTTACAAAAAATATGGCGTGCGATTTATTTTCAACACTAAATATTTTCTAAATAACGAAATATAAAGTTATTAGTGAAGAAAACCCGTCTGGATAACAGAAGACTGGCTGTTCGTAACATGTACGACAGGTCTGGACCACACGTAAATTTTGTTCGTATCTGAAAAAAATCGTAGAATACGAAAACATTGGTGAATGCCACAAATTCTCCTAAATCACTCGTACGCACAATTTAAGAACAAATCTGTGCGTACAAATGGTTCTTGCATGAGGCCCAACACAGTGTGTGTTAAGGATGGCTGTCAGATACTGATGGACCAAATTTTATATCAGTGTGTGTAAAATGGACTGAGTGGCAATTTTGTATTTTGAAGTGTTTTTTAAGCTATAGCGGCCATCTTGAATGTGGGTGACACTAAAAGTTGATCAGTTGTAGAAGTACACCCAGCGCAGTGTGGCAGTTCTAGGGGAACTTTGATTGGCCCCCTGAAGTGCCCCTGTCCTGTCACTCAACTGTCCTTTGCCCAAGAGCAATGATGCTGGGTGCAGTTCCATGCCCAAACACTAGAGGCGCTAATGAGACCAACAGAAAAGTCCTGCATGAATAAAGCTGACAGAAGTCTTTCTTTTCCTAAAATTTGAACAATCATGCAGAAAAACTCTTAACTCACAAATGATGGCTGGATTCTCTCACATGCTGTGTATTTGAGAGTATTTTATCTGTGTACTGTAAAAATGAATGTGAAATTGGTAAGGAGAAAGTACTGTGCAAGCTTTTTTAAAATTACAAGTGTTTAAACTTGCGATTGGTTAAATATATACACCTTACCAAAACCAAGGATTTGTGTGCAAGGATGCTGAACAAATACGTGGCCCCTCTACGAATATTGTGGCACCTTGATGGCCCCTTACACAGAGAAATTCCAGATCCGCCACTGACCCAGTGATTATTTTTTGAGTTTCATGATTTATCCAGTGCTTTATAAGTTTCAGTATTTTGCTGAGAGAGAAAAAAAGTACACTCTCAGACTAAAATAACTGCACAGTCTGAACACTCGACCAAAATGCTGTTTGTTATAATCACTGTTGTCATTTGTTTCAACAGAAAAAACTGGTTTGTAAGAGACATTTAAAATTTAAAGGTCACGTAACTCAGACCTTGTTATTTTGTCCTTTAGTCCAGAATCAATACACTATTATACTGCAGTACAACACTAACACAATCTGAAACACAGGGTAAAACTACCAGACATGTTTAAAATAAACAATAAAACAAATTGGCCTAACTTGTCAACTGGCTGCTCAGAAGAAATCTCGTGCCTGATTTTGGTTTTAGTTTTGTTTCTTCTGAACTTCTCAGATTTTATTTTCATGTTGTTTCTGTTAAATGACTTGGTTCAGCTCTCGTTAGAATTTCATCCAATATATATTTGACCCGTGTTAACAAATAGCATCATTATGGCACAAGTATAAGATCATGTGTTGCACCTTTGCCTCTATTTGTTGTTGGTTTTCATTTATTGCTGTACCCTGTACATTTTCCTAACTATTCAGAAATTCACAGTAACTGTGGGAAAAATAAACATCTGTAAGGGTCACCCTGATGTTCATTATTAATGTAAAAATGTTTAATTACTTTTGTGCCTGTGATAATAGGTGTGAATTATTTTTAAACCGATGACAGCAAAAAGAAAAACAATTCAAAG
This sequence comes from Austrofundulus limnaeus, assembly GCF_001266775.1. NCBI lineage: Eukaryota > Metazoa > Chordata > Actinopteri > Cyprinodontiformes > Rivulidae > Austrofundulus > Austrofundulus limnaeus. The sequence goes on from NW_013952961.1 coordinate 75,660, forward strand.
TGAATTCATTTTTGAAATTTTTTTAGCCAAACAAAACAAAATTAAATTATGCTTTGGAGCAACATGAAACAAACACTGACCACTTATCTATACATCTACTACTGATACTACTGACTGATATAGGTCTGTTACTTTCCTCAATGTTTCTGTTCAGTGGCCCAGCATTTCTTAAAAAAGTCTCTCTGTTGATGTAATATGAAATCACTCTATTAAAGTTTTCCTCAGTGTATTTGTGTTTGAAAACATGTTTTCCCTCGCGGCACATGCACGAGTGCAACCATATAAATTCATGAGCTGCAAATGAGTGGGAACCTCCATAACTTATGAGCGTGTAAGTATGTGGACTTTATTAGCATGAAGGCATGCTCTTGGATGCAGGGGTAAAACAGATGACTTGTCACGTCTGTCTCCCTGGAAGTGCATCTTCATTAGTAACCAATCAAAATCCAATTACGGCCAGTATCTTGGCATATTAGAGCCCTGGTATTAAAATGATATGGTGTGTGGATATATTTCCAATCACTGCAGACTTTAATTACCACCCTGCACCACACAGACCACTTTTTTAGGACATGGCCTGAGCGATGGGAGTAAAGAAATGGTGAAGAATGAGAGCATAAAATGAGCACTGGTGTGGAAAAGGCAAGAGGAGTGTCTAAGAAAGACAAGTTGTGTGGGAGTGTTGGTGTGGGTTATGCTTGCAAATTGTTCTTGTGTGTCTGTTCAATGTAGGAAACACTCATCGTTACAGAAATGCAGTAGAGGCTGACTACAGCTGCATGGACCCTTTTGCAACCATTGTTGCAATTTGGTTCAATATGGCACCCAACAGGGCAGCCAAAATAAAAAAATAAGCCACTTCCTCTGACATTTTACCAGTCTTTGTACATGTGCTCTGTTATCACATCATCAGGAATTGAAACAACAACAAAGAATTCAGTACATGGCCCAGGCAGACTACTATCTTAATTATAAGTTCAAAATTAAGTTTGTGCATTAAGTAAAAAAAAAGCATCTTGAAGCCATAATTTAACACATGAGAATAAAAGCTAGCTTTTGAACATTTTCAATTAAGACTAATTTAGTGTTTTAAAGAGCCTCTGCTGACGCCCAGAATCCTGGCTTCAGCTCAAAAAACGATGATCCTATTACACTCCAGATTGTGTTATACATGAATAAATAATCGTTTTGTATTTTCCTGAGGAGATAACCTTACCCAACTTCACACTTCTTGTGACTCTTTTCAGTTTTTGAACTCTGGATTAACAACAGATTTACTAATTACGATAGTGTAGATTGGAATTAATTTAAGGCAAGGCAAATCCTGAGAAAAAAAAGAGTTGACTTTGTGTCTTGTCTTGTTTAAGACTCTTAAAGGGCCAATATTGTGTGTTTCTCAGGCATATAGTTCAATTTTATACCAAAAGCAAGTAACCTTCATTTGTTAGGAAAATGCTGTTTATATGTATAAATCAAAAACAAACGTGACTTCACATCATAGACATTTCTAAACACCTTGAAATTGGCCTCTGTCTCCACCTCCTACCGCTTCCGTCACGCCCATTTCTGCACATCATCACAACAGCTTCATGTCGCTTACAGCCTGGAGCACTGTAACCTATTTTGTTGCAATAAAAATTAAAAAAACAGCAACATGGGGCTGTGCAGTATATGCAGTAGACGATAGAAACGGTATGAAGTTGACCTACAGTAGAAATTTACCCTCTACCGTCCTGTTGTCAGTAACATCATCGCATCTGTGTCAGCATGGCTGCGAGTGCAGAGACAACTGAGCAGGAGTTTGAAATATAATGAAGAAATTATAGCATTTTAAGACACGTATAGAGAGAATAAACACTCAAAATTACCCCCTCCCGCTGTAGAAAAGTTATGTCGGGATCATTCCCCTCTGACTGAAGCTTTAACAACCGTAGTTTTTTCACACCCAATTGTCAGAGAAAAAACTTGTTTTTTATGTATTGTTACCCACAGAGATGATAAAAAAAGACGTGGATGTTCATTCAGTCATAAATCCATGTTGCTAATGTAAAGTTGGCTTCTGCTCTGATGATGATGATGATGATGATGAGAGTGCAGCAGAGCAGCAGCTAAGTTCAGCAGGCAGAAGCTGTATGGCAGGGAGATTTTAAAGCAACAATGCTGGGTTTGATTAAGATTACAGTTTTCTGCAAAAATGCTCTAAAAATTACATTATCTTTACTTTTAATGAAAATTTTCTACCGCAACATATACCGTTACCGTGAAGGGATTCTATTTATACTGTGATATGAATTTGAGGTCATATCGCCCAACCCTACAGCAACATTATACAATATCGGTTTTTGAAAATTGTAACTCAGGAAAAAAAACTGAACCTTACTGTCGGACAGGAAAGTACTTTTTCTGAAGAACCAGAGGGATTACAGAGGCGATGTTTCAGCTTGGTAAGATACCTCCCAGCCATTCATCCTCACACACACATGTCAAAGTTAAGCTAATTTATTTATTATTAAAATGTGCTGTAAGCCAACACAGAACATAATATGTTATGAATGATAACTGTAGATCACAGATAGACCAAACAACTGTACAAAACAACATAAGTTGTTTTTCAGCTTACCTGGGCAAATGACAATGGTGTTTGTACTTCTGAGTGTTGGAATTGCATCGCCTTTCAGTGATAATCTTATTGGTCCACTGTTAAATTCTCTTTTGATCAGAAAGCTATCATCCGTAAAGTGGCTCACACAAATAAATAAATTATTACATTTTTTTCAGTCGGACGGTTACTTCCAAAAATGAAATCAAACCATTTTTTAAAGAATCGTGTCATCCTTAGTATTTGGAAAAAACATTTCTTTAAAGGCATTTTTTAATCCAAACAGAACTGGGCTGAGAAGTATTAGGAGCTCAGCAGACACGGGTTTCACCAGTTGGTTGCTAGTTGTTGCTGCTGTGATCGTGCAGGAGTCACAGGGGAGGTGTGCTCTGTGATGCAGCGGCTCTGCTTGGAGACACAGCCCAGAGGACGAGCTGATCCCAAAAGGTGGTTCTAAGGCCAACCGGTTGTTTTTCCTCCCCTGCCTGGCTGCTTCAGGACACTACAAGATTTCTCAAACATGCATGAATGAGTCAAAGCAAGACTCTGGGCATGTTTTTTGATGAGAGGATAACGTTATAACATGATATAAAGCTCCAAAAAATAGATTTTGCATGATATTGCCACTTTAATTATGCAAAAAGGTAATAAGTCTAAATGATAAAGGCAAATCAATCACAAACTTGATCCAGTATTTTACACAATGCCAGTTAGTTGTCTGTCTGAAGAACCTGTCACACAAACATTTTAGACAATTTATGCCAACATATAAAAGTTTTGTTCCACATGCTGGCATACACTGCAGATAACTCTGATCTGATATATTGATCATTGCGATAAGCTCCAGTTTGCTAGCATAAGTTTGACAAAAGGTAACATTAAGTGGTGGGCCGCTTCCAGTAGCTTATATTTATTTTAGAGCTTTTATCCAATCATATTTCAGGCATCATCTGTTGCTTGGGTAAAAAATCTTCCTCAAGTCTTTAGAACAAAACATGAAGGCAGCTGGAGATTCAAGCAAATGACAAAGAAGCTGTTGCTTTGTCCAAGCAGGTGTTGAGTTGGCTACGCCAGAGCTTGCTAGCATCAGCATTTTCACGTCCTTTGATTCAGAGGTGCCTGCAGCTGTACGGCTGTACCTTGAGCTTTTCCTTTGAGTTAAAAAATGTTTTTACTAGACTTTTTAATGATTTTTCACTCTTTATTATTACAAAAACGGTGGACAAAATAAAATAAGAAATTGTCTTTTGTCAAAATTTCTTGTACACTCATCTGTGTGCATCTGTTGGGGTGGGCGCATACGTCCGTAACTAAAATAGGTCTAATTGGTTAGTTTAATTTGTTTATTTGGTGACTGCCCTGGCACTTTTCCCTTAACGTGACTGTGCAGTGAAGCTAACTAAACATGGGTAAGCAGTCTTTTAAATAGTTAAATTTTGTGGAAACGATTACGAAATAAAGTGCCATCGTTTTGTCTCATCCTCTGGCTGTAACTGAACAGCACTGGAGGCAGGAAATGTCTCCTCCCGCGGACAAAGCTAGCTTCTCTCTACCTTCACATCTGCAGTTACACCCAGGAGCCCAGCTCAGCCAGCAGCTCTCAGCCACAGGTAACTTTTGCCACCTGGTGTCACTCAGATGGTTATCTTATTTTGAGTTTGAGCAAAATGTGTTCTGAGCTGAGGGTTTTTTGTTGCTCACGTCCTGTTCCCCTTCAAAAAAAAAAAAAAAAGGAAAAAGGAAAAATAACTGATTATCACCTTTCACTGACTTCACCTTTTTCTCAGCCTCTATTTTGCTGAATTTTGACATAGTTTCCACTACTCTCTGCATAAATCCGATCCATATTCTGCTCTTTTTTTAATTCATTGTTTTAACACAGTGGCTGCGGCATGTTGTGATTGTCTGATGCTCCTCTGCCTTCCTCTCTCTCACTCCTTTCAGCAAAGGAGGCAGACAGAAATAAGGATGTAATGTTGCTAACTGCAGCCACTAAATAGCTTGTCGACTATTTTAAATTTCTTTCTTTGACTTTTCGTAATGTAACGACTCAGAAGCAGGACAAATGTGTGCGCATGCTTTGGGCCTGTGGGACAGATGCGCATCACACTCCAGTGGCATATTGTGTTGGTCAGGACCTGGCGCGGTGCCAAGTTGATGTTTGTGTGTGCCACGCGCATCGCGTCCATGTGACCTGTATTTGTGTGGATCTGGTATATGGGCTTGTGCTTACCCTCCAATAACATTCTGCAGGCGCCCCTTTTTTGATTGGCTGATCAGAGAGCACACAATTCAGAATCGGGAAACTGGATTTCTGTAGTGTCTAACAAGCTAAATGCCGAGCGGACATTCTCAGTGTTACAGACAATTAAAACTTATGACAAAAATAAGACTAAACAGATTCGACTTTCAGTGTTAGCTTCATGGTGGTGATAGAAAAGGACTTGTTGAAATGGAAACTCCATGAGGACCTGTATGACAGAGGAACTGAACTCTTCATGAGGAAAAAGAGGATGAAGTTTGCAAACAGATAATAAAAAGTGTTTGTGAGTAAAATGTATTTTATTCCAATGGTTTATTTTGTTATCAGTCCATTAAGTCTGTATAAACGCTGTTGTTAAATGTTTGTGGCACAGCTGTAGCTGCAGCTGGAGGAAACTTGTTCAATTGTGTTAAATGCTTTGCTTCAGTAATGACGTTCATTCTTGTAATGTGAGACACCTGTCTGTTGTACAGCAGAGTAATATTCCACATTTCTGTGTATTATTGATGATTTTTGTAGCTGTGGCGTTATCAGGATTTCAAGGTGAGTCAAAGAATGTGCGGATTTGGTACAAAACATACAACAGAGAAGCAAAGTCAAAAAATAATTTCTTTTATTTACA
>NW_013952961.1:84425-87225 GCF_001266775.1 Austrofundulus limnaeus
TTCACAGGATCTCGGGTGTAAGTCACTGAACAAGGAAAACATAGATTAATTTCTCAAGAAAGATTCACAAAGGTTAGAGGCCAGGACAAATACCATAAGGTACGTGTTGCTCCGGCGAAGACCAGTTCAGCAGTGCCGTCTAATAAACCCTTCACGCTCATCAGGGAAACCTGCTGCAGCTGCGCTTGATAGAGCGGCAGCCAATCAAAGTGAAACAGGTGAAACAGGTGAGGAAACTCAAATTGCCACAGGCGTCATGTCAAGTTGTAAGGATTGCCTGTGAATTACACAGGTTTTCTCCCATTTTGCATGCTTACAGATGTTGAGGGCAATCATACAGATTTCTTCAAAAACTTTGCTTTAAATTTATTCAAGTCTCAGAGCTGGCAGTCTGTCCTCGTCCTGCCCTCCCTGCTTCCTCCTTGCACCTGTGCTGCTGCAGACCCTGTAATATCTGCATCCGTTTGCTTGTCCACTCCAGTGTCCTTTTTCTCTTTTACTTCTTGGCATTTGAGTTCAGGTCTACTTTGAGAACTTGGGTTCACCTTCTGAAACAACTGAATGTAGCATTAATATTTTTGTTAATAAGAGACCAAAGTTGCCAATAAACTAGCAGTTTGAGCTGCCGTAGAAAGAAGAAACACAAGAGATAATTGAAAACTTTATAAAATACTCGCACTGTTCCCAGTAAACAGTCAAATGATGACAAAAACAGTTTACTGAAGCAAAGTCAACAATACAATGACAAGGACAGTGGCAACAACGTACTAACAGAAAATAACTAATAACTACACAGCATCTTTGAAGCTTCCATTTAAGATACAGGGGCTAGACAATGAAACTGAAACAGTTGTCATTTTAGTGTGGGAGGTTTCACGGCTAAATTGGACCAGCCTGGTGGCCACTCTTCATTAATTGCACATTGCACCAGTAAGAGCAGAGTGTGAAGGTTCAATTAGCAGGGCAAGAACACGGTTAGCAGGGTAAGAGCACAGTTTGGCTCAAAATATCGCAATGCACACAACAATATGGGTGACATACCAAAGTTCATAAGAGGACAAATTGTTGGTGCACATCTTGGTGGCAAATCTGTGACAAATTTCAATTCAATTTATTTATATTGCGCCAAGTCGTTTTCTCAGGGTACTGTACATGAAAAAAAAAGAACAATCTAAAGAAGAAGCCAGCAGATTGTGTTGAATCACTTCATCATAATCTCCCATCCTGAGCAAACGGTGGAGAGGAAAAACTCCCTGCTAATCAGGAAGAAACCTCCAGCAGAACCAGGCTCAGGACAGGCGGCCATCTGCCTCGACCGGCTGGTTAGGGGACAGGAAAGAGACACAGGTAAACACAGAAGAACTGGTCCAGGACTGGTCCAGGTGCACCTTCTTCTGGAAAAGAGACAAAAACAAGTTATTGATAGAAATAATTACAATAAACATGTAGAGAAGAGAGACTAAAGACAGCAGAGGGAGGAAATGTGCTCAGTTTGTGCTCCAGCAGTATTAAGTCTATAGCAGCAGAAGTTAAGAATGATTTAGGAAACCTAAGTCTAACTACAGGATTTATCAAAAAGGAAAGTCTTCAGTCTAATCTTCAAAGTAGACAGAGTGTCACCTTCACGGACAAAAACTGGAAGTTGGTTCGACGAGAGAGGAGCTCAATAACTGAAAGCTCTGCCTCCCATTCTACTTTCAGAAACTCGAGGAACCACAAGTAAACCTGCAGTCTGAGAGCAAAGTGCTCTGTTAGAAAATTATGGAACAAAAAGATATTTAATATATGATGGAGCTTGGTGGTTAAGAGCTTTGTATGTTAGGAGTAATATTTTAAATTCTATTCTAAATTTGACAGGGAGCCAGCGGAGAGAAGCTAAAACTAGAGAAATATGATCTCTCCTTCCAACTCTCATTAAAACTCTAGCAGCAGCATTTTGGATTAACTGAAGACTTCTTAAAGAGTTTTTTGGATGTCCAGATAATAAAGAATTACAGTAATCCAGTCTAGACGGGATAAATGCATAAATCAAATTTTCCGCATCATTTTTGGACAATATGTTTCTAATTTTAGTGATATTACGCAGGTGGAAGATGGCAGTCCTGGTAAAAAAATTTAATGTGGAGATAAAAGACATATCCTGATCAAAAAGAACACCAAGTTTCTTTACATTAGAACTGGAGGCCAGATTAATGCCATCCAGAGAAGGTGAAAGGCTACGAAGTCGATCCCTAAGATATCCAGGTCCAAGAACCATAACTTCTGTCTTATCTGAGTTTAGAAGCAGAAAGTTAAGAGTCATCCAGGTTTTTATGTCTGTAAGACATGCTTGTAGTTTAAGTAACTGGTTGGATTCATCGGGTTTCATGAATAAATATAACTGAGTATCACCAGCATAACAATGGAAATTTGTCCCATGCAGTTTAATAACTTTAACTAATGGAAGCATATATTAAGAGGATTGGTCCAAGCACTGAACCCTGAGGAACTCCATGACTAACTCTGGTGTAAGCAGAAGATTCATTATTAACATTAACAAACTGAAATCTATCTGTTAAATAAAACCCAAACCATTTTAGAGCTGTTCCTGTAATCCCAATGTCAAGTTCAAGTCTACGTAATAAAATATTGTGATCAATTGTATCAAATGCAGCTTTGAGATCTAACAGGACAAGAATGGACAGAAATCCACTGTCTGATGCCATGAGAAAATCATTAGTAACTGTAGTGTCTCTCTGCCTGGTTCCGTTTCGGTTCGGTTCGGTTGTCAGCTGCTCGACCCTTCTCGTCTCCCTTGCGT
>NW_013952961.1:87495-104681 GCF_001266775.1 Austrofundulus limnaeus
TCTCTCATGCTCCTCCCCAGCCTTTCGGCGGAATTACAGTTAGCCCTCTGGGCCCCCAAAAAAAGGACTACAACCGGTTACTTATCTGGGCAAGGTAGCAGAGATCTWAGGCTGAAAGGCCTTCGTACGACCGCGCCTTCCTGCAGCTAGCTCAGTTAGCATCGACGTCTCAATGCCGACCAGCTTACGAAGCCACAGAGCCACGGCTAACACACACTACACAAAGGATGCATCCCATACACTTTTCTTCACTTATACGCGTATTTTTACACACAGAAACCAACAGAGGATACAGACAACTAATCCCTCTGCGGCGGGTAACACTGTCATAAAAAAACTAATAAAACAGCTTAGCTTAGCAAGGGTTGAACACACAAAACAAAGCCAAAACTCCAGTGGTAAAAGCTACACAGGAAGTGAGAGGTAGAAAAAATGTAAACCAGATGGCTGTACACAGCTAAGCTACCCCCACCACGCTATAAATCAGTTTGGACAAGACAAAGAACTGTTTTGAACCACACCCCTCTTTCAAATCTTTGAACGGCCTTCGTTCAAATTTCCACTAAATCAAGCTTTTAAACACAGACAAACAACCAACACAACAACAACAGACGACAACACACAAAAAACTTAAGAAAAATTAACTAGATTCCTTTTCTCTATTTTTTCCTTTCTCTATGTTTTTTCTCCTTCAAAAACTAGCCAGACAACTCTAAACTTCTATTTCAATACTGAGAGACATCTGTATTCTCACATTTCACAGCTTTTTACTCTGTAGCTGCACTCCTAATCCTCAAATTTAATATTCTCAACATAAATGTGGCCTTGTTTTGCCTCCATATATCAGCACTACTTCACCTCAGCATAAAACACTGTTTATCTCTCGTAAAAATTGAATCTGACGGAATTACATGCTTTTACCGATCCCGGAGCAGAAAACACCACTGCTTGACAATTTAAAACATAAAAGGAACAGTTTTATTGTACTTTAAACTGGTTTACGACATCTGTCTTCACGACAAAGCACTCTTTCGCTGCGCCCAGAGCATGTGCTGCCCTGCCCCCCTTTTCTCTGCAGCTGCAACTCTTTGTTCTCCACGGAGCCCTGAATCCGACAATAAACGCTATTCTCAACCCCAATATAAACACAGATACACCAAAAACAGAAACAGAAACGCTAGCATGACAAAGAAATCTGATTCCAGAAACGAAAAAGACACAGAAACATTCTGAAACACTTCACGTATGTTTACGCTCCCCCGTACAGTTTCACAGCTGCATTTTACAGAAAGAAAATGCAAAAACAGACCTAAATTCGTGGCGCCATTCATGTAGTGTCTCTCTGCCTGGTTCCGTTTCGGTTCGGTTCGGTTGTCAGCTGCTCGACCCTTCTCGTCTCCCTTGCGTATGCTCAAGTCTGGGGCTGCTTTGGAGCGTCTGTCGGCTGGTTCTGCGGTCGGGGGCTTGTTCTCCGGCTGGCTGGCGGTGGCTTCGCTGGAAATTCAGTGAGCTCCCTCCTGTAGACTCGTCATATGTCAATAAACTCTAATCTAACAAAACTGAATGACGAAGAGGCGATTTCCTCAGCTTTGGACATCGTTTATTTACGAGAGACAAAGAAAAGCGTCTACCTAGCTAAGATGTTTACTCTAACTCCTCTCTCGAGAGAAGCGTGCGCGTGCCCCTGAGACAAGCGTGAGCGTGCCTGGCTYGTTCACGTATTAAAGGGCCATACATGAAAATATACGACATAACTTTCACCAATGCTGTTTCTGTGTTATGATGAGCTCTAAACCCTGACTGAAACTCCTCATATAGATTATTTTTATCCAGATGTTCACATAGTTGATTTGTAACTATTTTCTCAAGAATTTTTGAGATGAATGGGAGATTAGATATACTGTGGGTCTATAGTTGGCCAGAACTCCTAGATCAAGATCAGGTTTCTTAAGTAAAGGTTTAATTACAGCAACCTTAAAGTTCTGTGGCACATGACTATTCATTAAGAATAAATTAAGTACATCTAAAATATGGATATTAATTAAGGGAAATGCTTCTTTGAACAGTCTGGTTGGGATGGGATCTAGCAGACATGTTGATGGTTTGGATGAAACTATTATTTTAGATATATTTTAGACCAAGACAGCAAGTCTTTGTGATGCATCAAGAGCCACGGTATCCAGGGTAATGTCGCCACCAAAAAGTAATACCACCAAAAAGGACAAACCACATCCAACAGGATTAACTGTGGACGTAAAAGGAAGCTGTCTGAAAGGGATGCTATGGTCTAAAACCAGGTGTTTCAGTTTTATTTTCTAACCCTTGTACCTCCTTGGCACCTTCCTTGCTGGTTTCCCAGGCACCTCCCACTGGTAGGCAGACTCAGAATTGGCTTGAGGGATGCTCTGTCCTGGAAATGCCCTCTGATTCTCCAGGGGGTGGTGGAGAATGTTACTGGGGAAAGGGATGCCTGGGTTTCCCTCCAGGACCAGTCGTCTCTGCGACGTCACTACCCATAAGTGTTGGAAAGTGGATGGATGGATGGATGGATGGATGGGCTTTGAAATTGTTTGTAAAAACAGCCATGATCAAGACTGTCAGATCATAATAAACTATAAACTCCACTTCATTTGTAGATGATGCATTCCTATTTACAATATGTACAAAAATAAAAAATATATAATTATTATAAAATTATGATTTGAAAAATCTTTTCAGGTTTATTTATTTTTAAATGTTTACAGTAGCCACGCTGGGCTCAATTACCATTTTCCATTTGCATTTTTATCCAAAGTATGAATTCTGCTGAGCTGAGACATCAAGGAGAACTAATTAGCATGAGAGTGAGGATCAGTTTCTTGCCAGGTTGTTGATCTCTCTTATTCTCTGACACTTGCCTTAAAGAAAAGCTGTGCTCATGTAACAGTATTAACTCAAATCACTGTGTCGGAGGACAACATTCAGCTTGCAGTGCAGAGGTGTATGCCAGCTAAAGAGGTAGGTTTATTATCATTTCTCTCCCCCCAGAAATTACAGAAAAACATCAAAGAGGATAGTAGACAGAATGAGGAGGTGATAGTTCATTTACATAAAAATAAAGTAATTATTTTTTATGATGTGCATGCATTTAGATAAAATTCTAGCATATGAATTTTCAAACACTCAGCTTTAAAATAGGGAAATTATGCATATTCCACTGAAACCCTTTTTTCCATTGACATTTTCATTGCTATACTCAAAAGTAGTTTCCTACTTTATCATCTTTAAAAAAGGCAAACACATGCACAGTTTTGCAAAACAGCGACTTGTGACAATAAAATGAAAAGAAAAATCCCTTCTCTGCTGATCGCTCAGAGGTGATCTGTCTTTATGATGCACATGGTTGTGCATTTTTCTATTTGCTGTTATAAACAATTCTAATTATTCAGGCTTTTCCTGGGATACTGGGAATGAATGTCATTCACTGTATCTACCAGGATCTTTTGGGGGCTTATGGTGGTTCTTTTTTTGACTTGCCTGCAGTGACAGTCTCCTGGGCCGGTCATAGAGGCACTGTAGCAGTGCCACCAGACTGCGATTAGGCCCCCAGGTCCATTAACTGGAGCTGTGAGGGTGCGAGGCCCTCAAGTGGTACACATAACTGGTGGTGTTATGAAATTTGTGGCCACGACATGTTCTGAACAACTCCCTGGTCAGGTTTTATTTATTGAACCCCCAGAGCCCGGTTTACCAGCTGGATTGCTGGCCTCTCCATGTCTGGTTCAGGTGGTGTGTGGCACAACTTACATTCCTGTCCTCAAAGTAGGGACTATTGATGTTGTCCTGTACCCACGAACACACTGTAGGGGTCACCTCGAGTGAAGAAACAAGATTTACTGCCTCAAAGCAGGCCTCGGACAGGCCTGACGTGAGGACAGGAACTCTGTCACAAACTGACCTCTATTTAGGCCATGACAGGTCATTCTAACCGTGGAAGAGAACCTCTCAGTTCTCTTAATCAGATAATGGACATAACAATCTCTTCTGTTCGTGATTCATGTGTGTTTAACTAAGAATGTTTATGCATTTGTTAAATCATGAAAATGACTGTCACAGGAAAGGTGGAACCACTTCTTTTCTCTTATTGTGTCTAGGAGATTTATAATGGTACAAAAAAATCACAGAGAATCTGATTACAATGTTTTCATTGTGTTTTTATGTAAATCCCTGTTTTTATTTTTACTGTGAACACAGTAATATAATTGTGGATTTTTCCTGAGAAAATCTTTCATTTATCTGGACTAACAGAACGGTTCAGAACTGATTATAAAACAAAATTGTTAAATTTAATCATCATGAATGTTTTGCAGTGATTTCTCTTAGAGTCTATCAGAAAGGAAGCTAAACAGATTATCATGATGTTGTTGAACAACCACAGAATTTAACCTTGACTGGTGCCCAGCCTGGCAAATCTTTATCTTTCCACACTGACTCATCTCTAACACTGAGGGCAGAACCAAAGTCGTCCGTTCTTTTTCTAACCCGGATGGCTTTGAGCAACAAACTCTTCTTCCTGATTCCAATTTTGGAAGACAGCTGGGATTCTCTCTGGAGAAACCTCAGCTTTGGCTGAAAATCTGATCCCATGAGCTAATTAGGGAGGATTTTACAGCCAGGGACCCGGCACACCTGTCGGTGGTTCCAACTCAAGGCTCCAAGCATCTAAGTGTGTTTTAACTCCTGAGGGGAGATTATATTTTGGAAGGAGGCACCAGATACGGCTTGAATTTTTCTAGCTTGGACTGAAACAGATGCAAAGTTACCTGGAAAAACACCTGTTCGCCAATGACCGGTAAGCGAGCCGACATCAGTTCCCTGACTGATCGGAGGCAAGCCAGTTTCTACCCCGAGCGTGCCTTAAGAAGCCATCACCAGGTAAAAGCTGATGTGTTTGGAGTGACGTGTCATGTGGAACCACACTTTGATAAAAGTAAAAGTAGTGGACAAACTAATCTTACTTTCCTCCTATCCTTGTTCTTAATTTGCCAAAGCTTAAGCTAAAGTGCCAGTAAAATTGTTTGGTTGTTAACATCAGAACTGACGTTTTTACTGTTCTATATAAGTGTAGGGGTTTTGGGGTATATTCTAAAAATGGATAATTTGTGAATATATTTAAATATATTATATTTAAATATATTATTCCTCGAGGCACCACGCTTTTTAATTCGATCAAGGATTGACCCAGGAAAGAGACGAAAAACTGTAACTTTATTGTAATCAGTCTCAGAATAATTGTACCCAAAATGATTTTATGAGTTCTTGTCTTATCAGAACCAATAATATATTTTATCAAGACACACAAATGAGATTAGCTTATGTTGGCACGTTCTCCACAAGTCATTTATTTACAGATTAAATGTATTTACAACTATGGTGAGTAATGAATAAGTGATGACATGCTGAACCAGGGCGGCACGGTGGCTCAGTTGGTAGAGCTGATGCCTCTCAGCAAGAAGGTCACCGGTTCAATTCCCGGTCCGGGGACCTTTCTGGGTAGAGTTTGCATGTTCTCTCCGTGCATGCGTGGGTTTTCTCCGGGTACTCTGGCTTCCTCCCACAGACCAAAAACATGACTGTTAGGTTAATTGATAACTCTAAATTGTCCCTAGGTGTGAGTGAGAGAGTGAATGGTTGTTTGTCTCGTTTGTCTCTATGTGTGGCCCTGTGATGGACTTGCGACCTGTCCAGGGTGTACCCTGCCCCTCGCACGGTGACTGCTGGATATGGGCACCAGTGACCCACGCAACCCTGAAAAGTAAGAAACGTGTACAGAAAATGGATGGATGGATGGATGTTGAACCAGGTAAAAACTGAAAGAGTTTGCAATCACGAGTGAATAAACAAACAAACAGACAAATAAACAAACATATAAACCTAAAGTAAACACTGAGAGGTGAGTTTTGCTTTTAGAGTGAGGTGAGGTAAGTTGCTTTTAGCTGTGGATTTAACTAAGGAATCCTAGTTAAATTAGGTCGAAAAAGCATTTAGTTTACCAAATCTCATACAAAAATAAAAAATCTAATTAGTCTGAGCACCTGTGTGTGTCACCAGGACAAATGTTCACCTTTACCCTTTTGTTCTGCCTTGCGGGTACCAGGAGGGAAGTCAGCGGTGGAATGTCATCTCTGGGGTTCGTTCTCCAGACAGGCTCTCCATGCAAGCTGAATGTCAGACGGTCTGTCTGATAAACTTGACTGGTCCTTTGGTCAGAAAAGGGGTCACTCCTTGGTGACTCGTAGTCTGGTCCTCCAGGTGGCTGCAAGACTTCTTAATTTGATTTCCACTTTGTAGAGAAAACGAGCTAAAACGAYGCATGAATTACCATTAGCTTATTTGACTTTTACAAAATCAAACTCAGATATTGAGCCGATATGAAACGATAGCTATTCGGTCAATCAGTGGAAGATGTGGAATGACCCCCATCCCACCAGCCATGAGGAGGGCTGGCAGGAAGGGTCATTGCCAAGCTCTTGAAAGCTGTTTCTGGCCTCCGATGTTGAAAAGATCTCTTTATCTCATACTCTCATTCAATCACTCACTGGACTTGTCTCAAAAAACCTAACTGTCTATCTTGGGAGCTGCCCTAACTTTTAAAACCTCTGTTTCGGGCGGAGTCAAGGTTTTAAGTTGGCCAATGAAAATATTACACCTTATGCAGGAAAAGTTTTTTAGCAAATCAAATGTTTTGGAGAGAAAACTTTACTTCAGGACAAAGAGAAAGGGAGTGTTTTAGTTTACTTATCTTGCATCTAATTAAAGGGTGAGACATCTGTTTACCTCAGTAAAATAAGAATGTCACATTTAGTTAAAATTCAAGGCCTAAGGTTTCTAAGGGTTAAATCATGGAATAAAACACAGTTTAAAATCATGAAATAAAAGAAACATCTTCTTCTTAGGAAAACACTTCATAAAAATACACAGTTAGCTTCAATGGGTTTTGTTCTTTCTGTAAAAGAAAAGGTAAATTCATTTCTTTGATAAACAGACAGTTGTATAAAAAACATTCAATCTGGTTCCTTCTTTTTTCACATTTAATGAAGAATGTAAGTCCTTTKTTTCAAGTCATTGAAGAGTCTGGTTGAAGGCGTTTWKGCCCCCCCCCCCCCCCCTGAAGAGGAACCGACAGGCAGTCCTTATGGGGGTGGAAGCACAGAATTTGTGGGGGTTTTAGGACCGTGGCCATCCTTATCTATTAGCATCAAGGCGTCAGGAAGTCTGGTGGGGGTTTGCGAGAGATGCTAATTCAAGACACAAAGGGAAGTTCCATGCAAAGTCCTTAGAATGGTCCGAAGTTAAAGTGGATTTTTGTTCCTTTCTCTGAGCAGTCACAAGAATCAGTTAAATCTACTCAGAAATGATTAATTAAATGCAGGAAAATGCTACATAAGTAAGCTGAGTAATGTGGACTGAAAGTCGGACACGAGTTTTATCCCATTTAACTCAGACGCTTGTTATAGGAATAACCACAATCAAGTGTAACTTGTGATCTGTTCAATTTGTGTAAATAAATGATTGCATAGTCTTTTATGAATCAACTTGTACTCGTCTGAACATTCACTTATTGTGTCAATTTCACTTCGCACAGTCAAGATATGAACAAGTAATGAGAAATACCTTGGTAAAAAGTTTTCCTCATAACCTTGTGTATGAGAGATGTGGGAGAAGCTTAATTCACCTTCTTTACAACACCTTGGTGTTTTAAGTCCAGCAGAAGTCATTAGTCTGCCTCCTAAGGTGACTGAAGTAACTCATTTTGCCACAGTTTCCTCTCAGGTGGCTTCTTGTCCAGAGCAGGGTGTGTTTGAAGCAGTTGATTTGTCTGCAATGACAGAGTCAGAACAGTTGCAAGTCCGGTCACTGTTGCAGAGATATAGTTCAGTCTTTTCTACACACGAATGTGACTTGGGCTGCACTAGCCTGGTTTCCCATGACATCCCCCTGTTGGACAACGTTCCAGTCTGGCAAAGGTACAGACGCATTCCTCCCTCGGAGTATGAGGTTGTTAAATCACATTGTCTTTTCATGTTCAGTCTCCCAACACAGTGTGCGTCTGGAGGTGGTTTTGGATCGGCTCCAGAGGGAAGGTCTGAAAGTGAAACTTGAGAAATGTTCCTTTTTCCAGCGAGAGGTGAAATATCTGGGGCACATTATCTCTGACAAGGGTGTGGCTACAGACCCCTCAAAGACTGAAGCAGTGGCTAAGTGGCCACGCCCCAATCATGTTTCAGAGCTTCACTTCTTCTAGGGTTTTGCTAGCTATTATAGGTGCTTTGTAGAGGGTTTTGCGAAGTTGGCAGGCCCCCTTCATAGGTTGGTCGCACAACTAGTGGGCATGAAGTCCACGAAGGGGCCTGGGCAGGCTTTTCAAGCTGCTTGGACTTCAGATTGTGAAGAGAGCTTTGAGGCTCTCAAGTCAAGATTGACATCTGCTCCGCTGTTGGCGTTTACTGATTTTTCACGTCCTTTCATTTTAGAAACGGATGCGAGTCACCATGGTTTGGGTGTGATACTGTCACAGGAGACTGACAATGGAGTGAGGCCTATTGCTTATGCTAGTCGAGGTCTTAGACCCACAGAGCGTAATGAGGCTAATTATAGCTCCATGAATTTGGAGTTTCTTGCATTAAAGTGGGCTATGACAGAGAAGTTTAGAGAATACCTTTTTGGGGCATCGATGCCTGGTTTACACTGACAACAACCCTTTGAGCTATCTTCACTCTGCTAAGCTGGGTGCTACTGAGTATTGTTGGGCTGCCCAACTTGCTGCTTTCGATTTTGACATAAAGTATCGTTCTGGGCATAGCAATGCGGATGCTCTTTCTCGCCAGCCTACATCAAGCACTAGCTTGGCGGAGCAAGTGTTGCCTAGCACCCCTGTCCCTGAAGCTCTTCAGTCTGCCCCCTGTCCTATTCCGGTGTCAGTAATTCAGTCTATGGTGACTGTGCTTCCGTCCCATTCCACGGCTGACCTTCGTGCTCTGCAGGAAGATGACCCACTCTTGAAGGATATCTTAGCTTATTGGAAACGGCAGGTATGTCCTACTTCAGCAGAAAGGCAGCAATTTTCTAAACTGTCTTTAGCTCTTTTAAAACAATGGGGTCGTCTTGTGGAGGAAGATGGTGTGGTGTTTCGCCGGGTCAATCGTTCAGATGGTGAGGAGGAGATCCTCCAGCTTGTTTTGCCAGCGGTTCTTAATCAGGATGTTCTGACACAGTTGCATCAGGAACATGGACATCAGGGTGTGGAGCGCACTACTGAGTTGATGCGTCAGCGCTGTTATTGGCCGGAGATGTCTACAGACATCAAACAGTGGGTTCAAGAGTGTCAGCGGTGTCAGGTTGCTAAAGATGGACCTTCAGGGTCTGGCACTTTTATGAGTCACTTGTTGGCTTCACGACCAAATGAGATTGTTGCCATGGATTTTACCATGTTGGAACCCTCACAAAATGGATTGGAAAATGTTCTTGTAATTACTGATGTATTTAGCAAATAAACAGTTACAGTTCCAACTTGGGACGAGAGAGCATCAACTGTTGCACAGGTTTTGCTGACTGAGTGGTTCTTCAGGTTTGGTGTCCCAAGCCGTATTCATTCTGATCAGGGCAGAAGCTTTGAGAGAGTGTTAATTCAACAGCTCTGTAACCTGTATGGGGTTAAAAAGTCTTGTACTACCCCTTACCACCCTGCAGGGAATGGGCAGTGTGAACGGTTCAATAGGACTCTTCATAACCTTTTGCGCACCCTACCGATGTCTCAAAAACCGGACTGGGCTTCCTGTCTTCCACAAATGCTTTTCTGCTACACCACCCCTCATCAATGTACTTATGAGTCCCCATTCTTTCTTATGTTTGGCCGTGAACCCCAGCTGCCTCTAGATTTTTTGCTTGGTCACGTTCAGGACCCTGTACCAGGGAAAAATGAGGACTGGCTGGCTGAACATCAGACTAGACTAGCCATGGCTTTTTATCATGCTCAGGAGCACCTACAGGTGGCGTTAGGACGCAGGAAGGAGCGTCATGATCAGGGTATTCGTGAGGTCCCACTACCAGAGGGACAGTTGGTTTATCTTGGTGATCACAGTGCCACAGGTCATCATAAAATCCAGAACCTCTGGAAACCAGTGGTCTATAAGGTCCTCAGAGCCCCTACTGGTGGGGGACCGGTATATACAGTGGCTCCTGTGGATGAGTTGCAAAGAACCCGAATTGTGCATCGTGACATGTTGAAGCCCCGAGTTGGACCAGACATTTGGTCTGTACCTGTTCAGTCGAAACCTACAGGGCTGTCCTGTAGTTCTGAGGATTCCCTGGGGGATGATGTATTGCTTCTGATCCCAGACACATCTGTACCAACAACCTCTGTAACTTTAGGTTCATCAGAACCCACAAAGGCACCTGAGGGGATCTTGGAGAGTTTCCGCCCAGTCTTTGAAACCCCTGCAGAAACTCTCTTACCCTCTTTGCAGAGAGATCCCCCAAGTTCTGGTCAGCCACTACTGCGCCGCACTACTCGTTTAGGGGCTGGACAGCATTCAAATGTTCACCATCTTCCTCGCTCTGTTTGTTAAGCCACAGGGTCTGTACAGCCAGTGTCAAATGCACATTTTGCCATTTTCGGCCGTGTTTTCAAGGTGTATTCATCATCGGGGTGACGATGCAACATTGGGGGGTAGAATGTGGTGAGATGGTGTGTAGTTTTTGTCACTCAGTACACCAGGTGTTGCCAAGTGCGCAGCACTGATTGAGGGGTGTGGCAAGCTGCTTTATATTTAGGCAGGTTGCAGCTCCTGCGGGAAAAAAAAACTGTTCTTCCTGCAGCGTGTCAGCTTTTTGCCTGGCTGGTTGTCAGTGGGATCTGCTCATCAAACTGTAAGTGCCATCTCTCCATTTATTGGCAGTCAGGGCTTTGTGGTTTTTGGGTGTTACACCTGCTAATGTGTTCAGTGGCATTACTGTTGGTTGGTGTTGCCGGCTGCAGTTGGGATTGTTTGTGGCGCACAGCTTTCTCCTGCTGTCATCCTGCTGATCTGCTCTCTCCCCTGGGTGCTGTGCTTCCGTCTTCTGGTAAGATGCCTGCTATTTTTATGTGTGCTTTCATATTTTCTTGTTCGAATCTAGCACTGATATAATTTGTTTTGTAGGCACGTGCTGTGTATCGCCATGCGTAAACGTTTGACGTGCAGTGACGCTCTGATGACTGTGCTGCTGTCTTGTCTTATCGGTTCCTGTTTGGATTCATAGAAGTGACCAGCTCACTTCATCACTAATACTGCTGATTCGACAGCCAAAGGGACTGCAAAGTATTCAGTTCACTACGGTGGAAACCGAGTGAGCTTTCACCATTCTGTTTTATAATTTATTGTTTGATTCTGATTTATGTCATTGTGCTTTTTTGTATAATTTGATTTAACCTATTTTGTTTTATTTATTTAGCATTTCAGGATCTTTTCTTTTTGCTAAATAGATTGGTGATTGAGCTTCATGCATATTTTTCTTCCCTTAGGGATCAGGTGACATTTTATAGTGGTTTTAATGTACTGTTTTTTGATTTTATTATTATTATTGAAGCAAATAAAAGTGTTATTTTTTTGTAAAACTGTCTGTTGTCCTGGTGTAACGAACTTACATTCTTGTCCAACTTGTGCGAGATTCTCACTGGCGTTGTCCAGATTGATAAAACAAATCCTAAATTAAAATAACACCCCCTGCTGGCCACATCTCCATACATGTGTGTGAGTGGAAACATACAGTATATGTTTATGTTAATTCCTGCTTGCGTTCCGTCTCCGCTCCGGTCCGACCTTCGCAGCAAATACACACCCATTATAATCAGTGAGAGTGTTTACACTGGCTGGGCAGGGCGGCGGTGAGCGGACGGCGAGCCGTCAAAATTAGAACAGATCCTATTTTTGCCGGATGCCAGAGCAGTGCCGGAGTCAATTTTCAAAGATTACGTCGCACCAACAGGAAAAGACACGAGCACAACATCTGTATTTTCAAAATAAGACACTATTCAGCAGAATAATTTGTCGGAAAAATGTCGAAATTGCAGCTATTTTAATAAATATACGGAAATATTTCTACACAAATGCTGTCAGAATGTATTGTTCTGTTTGGGAAGCAGATGGAAACATGTAGCATGAAGCGTATGTGTACACACACGATACACGTGGATTTTATTTTGAAATCAGAAGTTTCAGAAAGCCAACAGCGACACAGTTTCAACAAAGATACCAAAAGGCTTTATATCATTTTCAGCTGTGTTTGGAGTTAGTCTTTCACAGAATTAATTATTTATTGCTGTGACTTCCACATTAATCACTGAATTTATCGCGCTATCTGCTTCCTGCACGTCTGTCGGACCAGAACGGAGCGGAGATAATGTAAACTGGACTTGAAACGCACAGGTGCGACCTGTGTAGCGGAGACGCATGTAGTATAAATCCGGGGTAAATTGTCCTAAGTTGTGAGTTAGAGCGTGAACAGTCAATTGGCTTGTTTGTCCCTGTGATGGACTGGGGACCTGTCCAGGGTGTGCTCCACCTCTCGCACTGTGACTGCTAGTTATGGGAATCAATGGTCCTGAAAGAAAGAAGTGGGTGAAGATAATGGATGGATATCTCAGGTGAAGAACAACAGGTGAAGTTATCAGACATTTTTACAACTGTTTCAGCAAAACGTATTAAGATAGTTGGATAAATATTTTCAGGTCAGAGTACTCATGAAAGAAGATAGAATAATTTATGGGCACACAGGAGACAGTGCAAAGGTGTGCACTATCTGCTGGAAATAGTCTCTTGGTGACAAATTTGCAAATGAAGTGTACCTTTGTAGGGAGATACTGTTGATTTTTTTGAACAGTTGCTAAATTACAAGTTCCTCGTAACTTATTAGCATAATAACGGGGCACCACCTGCAATACAGGAAATTAATCGTATAGATCTTAGTCAATCTCAAGCACTGAATAGCGAATTCTCCCAGTTTAGAGAGTAAACCGAATAAGTGAACGCACAGACGAGCATAAATTTCAAAATATACCTTGTATTAATTGATTCAGAGATAACTACAAGCAGATTATTTGGGCAGACAGAAACCATTATCATCAAGACCTTGCAGTTAATAATAAGCGGCGCTATCATTCTATAATAAACTCCAGCATCATCCAACTGAGTCTCTCCTAAACTAGTCTACACTAGCAAAAATAGAAGAAACTTAAAGGTTGATAAAAAGAAAGTGTTAATCCATCTATCAAGGAGGGACGTGAATTATAAGGGAAATGAACTTGCCAAATCTTTCTTCAATACAAGCATAGTGACCCAGAACATTCTCACCTCACCACTTCAGCTGAGCCACCATCAAACAGAGAAATTATTTCTGTCCTACCAATCAGATGTTTGTAAGGTTGTCCCAGGGTACTGAAGTTTGAGCGAGGCTGGGTCAGCGATGTCGCCTGATTTCAGAGCGGTCCCTTGCGGGTACAAACTTAACACCTCGAAGCGGCTTGGGTCGGCTCCAGGCTGGAACAAGGAGTCTGCTTCTGGATCCGTGTTGATAAAAAAATTCTGATCAAGTTCGGTTCCTGAATAAATCTAGTCCCGCACTATAAAGATGAACTAACAATTATTTAAAATTAAAAATAAAATAAAATAAAAATAAAAATGTCCCCAAAGGGGAAAATTGGAGCTCGGACCTTTGTCCTTTCTTCTCCCTTACTTCATCTTCATCTGCCGCTTCTAAACTGACTGCCCACTGGACCAATTGTTCTGACTGTAAAAACTCAGGATTGGCTGAAAATAGTCACATGATCTATCTTCCTTTCCACAGTCTCTTACCACTAAATTGATTAAACMCACAGAATGATAGATTACCTGTGAAGTAATTAAAACAGGACATTATTACAATGATTGAATCATGATAGAAAATACAATGGTTCTTTTTTTCTTCTTTTTTATCAGAATGAGAAATACAGAAAGACATTTGTTCGTGATGTAATTATGAAACCAGTCTTTTGGGGGCGCTCTAAAACCATAAATGAGATGGTRTGTAAATGTATCTTTTGAAGTTTGCCTGGGGGCAGTATACCAACAGGAGGTCTGGTCTCACAGGTTCGTGTGACTGACAAAACTACTTTTGGGTAGACATTCAGTCTGAAAAAGGCTTGAGTTCTTTGTGATAAGCGGCCATTTTGAGCACATGAAAGGGGTTCTCACACAGTACTTAATCAATAGGAGGTTGTCAGGTCCTGTTTATGTTAACACCTGTAGATAATAAACAAAAGGCTTGGAGATAAATGCAATAAGTCATTGTTCTCTTGTAGACATGGGAAAGAGGAATGTGTTGACCAAAGTCATGAGGTGGGACAGTCTTTCTAAGTTACTGCTACACCTTCGTCAGTCTTGGTGCAGTAAGAGAAGAAAAAATATGTACGGGAAAAAAAAGTTCAAACCCTGGTAGGAAGGGGCTTCCCAGGAGTTATCTGTGCTGCACTTTCTTATGGAGTATAAAATATCAGTGCAGAACAGAAAATCTCACAACACCTGCATCAGTGAGAACAGATATCATCACAGCTTGTGGAATATGAAAAAGCCTTTAGTCGTAGCATTTATGAATCCTTAATTCAATCAATGCATTAACTAATCTGTTTTCACTTTACCTATATGTATCATGATTTGGTTGCTCAGTCTGTGAATTTTGTCAATGTTTTATTAGATTATTTGTATTAGGAGTCTGTCAGTATAAACTGTATTTGTTTGCTTTGGCTAATTGATATTTTTGTTTTGTATTTAGTTAGTTTTGTCTTGTCTCTGTGAATCCATGTCCTCTTTTTTTCCCTTGGCTTGTACCTCGTGAGAATACTTTATTTACTTTAGTTCTTGTTCTTAACGCACTCAGTCTTTGTTTGTTAATTGCCATGACTTCTAATTCACTTGTCACTAGTTCCTCCTTGATATCTTGTGCCCATCTTTTGTTTGTCTCTGTTTTTCTCCCTGACGTCTGTTCTTTGAGCCTAACCTGTTTGTTTTGGATTTTTGTTAGCTTATGGACAATATTGATTACCATTTCATTGCGTTCAGTTTTCTTGGCTTCTGTTGTGTAAGCAATTAAAATTTATTTCACCCTTTAGATGTGGCCCCTTTCAAGACTGACCTGCCTTTAGAATGTCCACTTTGAAATTAGGTACAGTCTGCCAGAACCTAAAAACCTGAAAAGTGAAAAAGAACAGGGGCTTGAAACAACAATTTGTTTGATATAGAATATTCAAATTCTGTCAGTAAGAAAACTTTAAAATTTTTTGGCAACTATGTAAAATACACCCAAAACAAATAAAGGAAACGATTTCATTTGCCTTTAGAAGCAGAAAACAAGACAAGGTTAAAAAATAAAAGAAACCTTTAAACTTTTTTTTTCTTTCACTAATCAAACTGAAAAACTGGGAACTAGCTACAGCTTATTTATTGCCAGTTTTATTATTGGTGCTTTGGGAATATTTGTTTGGATTTGTGTGCATCCTGAAACCCAATGGTGTGTTTTTTCTTCAATTCCTGAGATGCAAATTCAATTCCAAGCGCATGCAGGGTTTCTACTGAACTGAAGGACAGAACCCTAACTTGACAGTGAAAACAATGTGTATATAATGAGCACAGATGAATCTTTTCATACTATCACGGCAGAGCTTTTCATTTAGTAAAGGCCTTGAATGCCAGCAAGGTTTGACAGTGAGACAAAAGCCTTGAAATATTAAGGAAGAAGGAGACAGGTGGAGGGAATGAAAAACGTGGCCCTCCTTCACACTCTGCACGCTTTCTTATCATCTTATTCTACACAGGTCACTGGGAAAATTACTTAACCCAAGGATGATATAATGATCCAAAGAAAAAAAATGAGCAGTATTCATTACATTTCAATACAGCAGCTCAAAAAGGTCTTATACGGAATAAATTAAAAATATGTGAAAAAGTCACACCTCAATGGCAGCGCAAAAAGGCAGTCTGAAATGACTGTTTCTAATACTAATGACTGTATTTAATGTTAATAATAGGTCTGCTTTACAAAATTGGAAAATAGCTTTTAGTAAATATTTTTCTATGTAATTTCATACAGAGCTGCTGAATGGATTATGTTCAGTAAGGCTTCTTTTGGAACAAAAAAAAAGCAATTTTTAAAATGGGCATTTCTTGAAGGAATAAGTATGGACAGTCACCACTCTCAGGTTGACACATGCAGAAATATTAGCTGTCAGAGTAATACTGTCCTAATTATTATTGTCATACATGTACAGAATCAAACCCTGCAGCTCCTGTGGATGCATTAACAACAAGATCAAGTGGATTGTTCTTGAATATGCCATAGCTTATGTTTTAGTTAAATGAACAATTGCACATAATACATATAATTAAGTCATTTCCAGCACCTTGTGAAATCCTTTTCTGTGAAAGGCGCTATATAAATAAACTTTTACTTACTTACTTACTTACTTACTTACTTACTTACTATTTTTGTTCTCTTTCAATTTTTCTGTAAATATATTTTTATTCATCTCTAAAACTATTGAGAAATTTCTAAATAACCAGTATGTGTCAGATTTTTAAAGTTGATACTAAATGTTTAGGAACAACAAATAAATAGGAAGCACACAGTAACAACTTCCAATATTTTGTTTTGAACTAAAACCAAAAAGTCACCTAAACAAGAGAAAACAGGGGAACTACCTCCTAGGGCTACTCTTATACTAGAGACTCTGGTCAGCAACGTTAATTTCTCCATTTTCTTTCTTTTCCTTTTCTCATCCAACATAGTAAACTTACTGTCTCCTCCTCTTTTACAGTAAGTAGATTAACACAATTTTATGTTGTGCATCTAGTTTAGTTTTCTTTGTGCTGTATGAAAAGAAAAAAAATTGTATAGGTCCTCTGGACGGGTTCTTCTTTAATGAAACGTTTCGTCTCTCTTCCAAGAGACTTATTCAGTCTGAGAGTTTCAGGCAAAATTCAGGCTTTTGAGTCCTGCCTCCAGGTGACTGAAACTCACATCACATGGCTATGGTTCACAGGTGAGTATGAGTCACCTGTGAACGATAGCCATGTGATGTGAGTATCAGTCACCTGTGAACCATAGCCATGTGATGTGAGTTTCAGTCACCTGGAGGC
>NW_013952961.1:104707-105847 GCF_001266775.1 Austrofundulus limnaeus
GCCTCCAGGTGACTGATACTCACATCACATGGCTATGGTTCCCAGGTGACTGATACTCACATCACATGGCTATCGTTCACAGGTGACTCATACTCACATGTGAACGATAGCCATGTGATGTGAGTATCAGTCACCTGGAGGCAGGACTCAAAAGCCTGAATTTTGCCTGAAACTCTCAGACTGAAGAAGTCTCTTGGAAGAGAGACGAAACGTTTCATTAAAGACGAACCCGTCCAGAAGACCTATACAATTTTTTTTCCTTTTGATTTTTTACCTGGATTACTGAGATGCATCAGGACATTTGTGCTGTATGATATTGTAAAACCTCACAAGAAGCCCGAACCTGACCCGCCCCGCCCATCAACTACATAATTTCGGCCTGACCTCAAAATTATGTACTTGATGGGTGGGTCGGTTCGGGCTCGGGTTTGGGTCAGAAATCACAACTCTATCTCAGATTAACTCATGATTAGCTGAGAAACCTGACAAATATTCAAATCTAACGGAGAACTTTGTATTGACTTCCATTCATTTTTGTAACTGTATTTATGCCTAACCCACACTTTACCTAAAACTAACAATTACTAATTTAGTCGTAGGTATGGTGTGGATTAAGTTTTGGTTCAGGTCTGAACCAAAACAATTCACACCATACCTTTAAACCTAGTAGAGCGCAGTAGAGCTGCAAAAAAAGTGAGGACCAGGACAAGATCCTCACTTTACATCAAAGACCTCACAGAATTTTGCAAGTGGTCCTCACTCTGTAGCAGAAACAAGTCACACACATACAGACAGGTTTGTTTTTATATCCCCATGGGGACCGTAGATTGACTTCCATTCAATTTCTGGGAATTTTTTAGCCTAACCCTGACTATTTACCCTAGAATTAACCTCACAGGTGCCTACCTGACCCTAAAACTAACCTGAACTCAATTCACACCTTGGTCCTAAACCAAACCCCCACCCGAAATAAGCATCCATTCTCGTGGGGACCGGGCATTGGTCTCCACAATGTACATTGGGTACCCTACAAGGTTGCCATTTTCTGGAAAATGGTTCCTAAAATGTAGCAAAAATGTGCCCACACACACACACACACACACACACACACACACACACACACACACACACACCCATAAT
>NW_013952961.1:106374-107466 GCF_001266775.1 Austrofundulus limnaeus
ACACACACACACACACACACACACACACACACACACACACACACACACACACACACACACACACACACATCCTTTGACTTGCATCCAGCTGAGTTCAAGACCAAAGATGACCAAAAACCTCACTTTTATAGTAACTATTTTCACTCTGCAGCAGAAACAATACACACACACAAACACTTGTCTCTCTATATTTGTGTGAATTGTTTTCCCTTTATTCCTACAGCCTAACCTAACCTGTTACTCTAAATCTAACTTCAGAGATACATACCTGACTCTAAACCTAGCCTAAACTCAATTCATACCTTAATCCTATCCCCTGACCCACACATGGGCTTGTTTTTGTGCTGTTCTGCTCTTGACTGTTTGCAGCTCATTCACAGTGCAGTGGGTGGAGACTGGGATGGACTCACCTGTGCACAGTCTGCACTAAGGAGAACTGGTAGTACTTAAAGCTGCTGTATGTAGTTTCTTGAAAACCCAAAAACTTAGAAAATTTTTGAACAGATCCAACCTTGTAGTCCCTCCCCCTGCTCTCAGCTCCCCTTCCTAAGCTCCTCACCCACAGCAGGGCCCAGAGGGAGCGCGCATGCTTGTAAACAGGAGGACGGGTGTGGTGCATAGACCCTAACACAGAGCTCAGAGCTATGCTGCCATCACAGGTAAGAACAAACCATCAACAATATGTTTTTAACTATCATGTCTTGCCCATACTTTATCWACACAAGTGCTCCTTTTGTCATAACGTTTAATGTAAAAATTATGTTGCACTCTTTCTATAAGTTATAAATATATATCAAGCTAACACAACACCGAAGCTTCATAGTGGGTCACGAGGACCGGAATTCAGAACACTTTTAGGATTTCAGCAACATGACAAGCCTGTGTATTAGTATTTTTCAGCTCTTGCTGCACAGTGTGATATTTTATCTTTATGCTGCATCTAGTTTTTGACAATCATCATCTACCAGCTGATGGAGAGAAGCTGTGGTGGAGCGTCATGCAGGTCACTGGGAGACGCAGCAGCGTGGGTTCAGCTCCTGAGAACCTCAGCAGGACATCTGCATCTCAAGCCTACCTTCCACTCATCAAACC
>NW_013952961.1:108196-121914 GCF_001266775.1 Austrofundulus limnaeus
CAAAGGATTACATCCTGAGGTGGAAGAAAACTTTTTGGCTGCAAAATATCAGGAAATTGTGAAGGCTGTGATGAGCAATAACTGCTTATTATTGTGATGATGATGATGATGATGATGATGATGATGATGATGATGATGATGATGATGATATAACTTGTGATAAAACTTCTGAAAACAAGGTAAAGAATTTTCAATAAAATTAACAAACCTAAATCCAGCTGCATATTATCTCACTGCAGTCATTTCCACGGACCATGTGGTTATGATTTGATGTGGTTTCTCTTATCAGACTGATGAAAAAATAAATATAAAATTGTCTTGTTGTAAAACCTCTGGGACAATAATAACATTTAATGGAGAATAGTTTTCTGTGAATTCTCAAGCTGTGGAGGAAGACTATGAGGATGTAAATGAGATGTAAAAATGCAATGCCATTTTTTTTCAAATATCATGCAGCCTGTTACTTTTATTTAATGTAAAACAAAATTTATTATTTACTACTGAATAAATGTTTACATTATATAAAATGAACTTTGGTTCTTGTTTCTGTCTCCCACAGTTTGTCAGTTTAAAATCTGTTGCATTGAATAAACCACCAAACTTACCATCAAATATTTCCCTTTGTCCTACAATTAAGATGAACATCAGAGCTACAACAGTTGCAGTCCAAAAAATTCATCTCGACACAGTTTATGACTTACCTATTTTACAAAGCCTGCATAGGAGTCTCCCAGAATCCACTGCGTCTCAGACCTCCCCCAAAGTCAGCTTCTCTGAAACAATTATACAGTATAAAGAGTTAAAACCATAACCAGATTTTTAATTCAACACATTTATCACATACTGAATTTTATTTTACATATGTCTAGACCAACTTACCTATATAATGTTATATAGTTTTTGGTTGTAGAATGAATCACATATGATAATCTACCAGACTAAACATCTAATAACAGATTATAAATCCTGCTGAGGCTGAACAAACACAGAATGCTTGGCAATAAAAGCCTTCAATATATTTTCTTACCGATCTGCGTTACCAACAACACTGGAATGGACCGGGAAATGATGTGTGGTCATCTGCAGTTTGGTTGTTGTTGTTAGCCAAATAAACATCCAGACATCTGCAAAAAACAATTACATAAATAAATTGTCAGGGTTGTCTTTTAATCACACACATTTAACTTTGTAATATACTCCTAACATGTTACACTGACGTTTTCATCTTTTATAGAAAGATGACATTCAGACAGAAGGTGAAAAAGCATAACCCAGTATAGTTCCAAAAACCCATGATCTTTCCTGGGTTTATATTTTTATTTTATTTTATATTTTAGGGTTTTTATTTGTAAGTGACCACAGCTGCTGAGTTATTAATACAACTTCTATATTTCTAAACAAAAAGTAATCAGCAACAGCATATATTCTGTAGAACTAACACACGTTTTAATGCTGAGCTGTTGTTAAAAATCAAATGTTAATAAAACTAAATACAAACATGGGTGCATTTTATCAGCCAGGGCTAACAGCAGGGCTGATTAGCTAAGTGCTAATGTTGATCAGGCTTCATTGTATTTTATTTACTTTTATTTTCGACAGAGGCAGTACACAGTTACAGTAATTTCAMCAYATCTAACTGCTTTTAATYCTGATCCAYGACAGAATAAGTCAAGATAACTATATGTAGGTAAATATGAACAGTAGCTTACTGAGGHTAAACGAGTTAGCTGCTAACGTTAGCATTTATTTAACGTGTTATAATAAAACAAACATATTGCTGGTGGTTCTGTAACCATCGCTAACTTTGTTGTGTAGTACTACAGCAGCTCTATGCTTTTTATTTTTTAATAACATTATTAAAATAAAAAGAATGAAGCAGAGATACTAACTTGTCAAGCAGAAATGGCTAACTCTGCATCCCTCCTCTTCCTCCTGTGAAATCCACCTCATTTTCTTCTGGGCTCGATCTAATTCTTTCTTTTCAACTTGGATTTATTCCTGGGTCTTCTTCTGTTTCCCTGTGTTGGGTTTCAGAACAGGCTCCAATCCAGGTTGTAGGGTGTAGGTTGTTGGAGGGGTCAGCTTCACTCAGCTAGCTCAGCTAGCTTACTGTTTGAACGAGAGCATGCTACCTCGGCTGCGCGGGCAGGGACGGGGGGTGGGCAAGAACAGCTCGTGCATGAAACAAACCTCGGTTTTGATTGGCTGTTCGGTCTCCGGGTCGGAGAGGTTTTAACAGAGGGCAGTAGGACTACCGGGAGGAGCCAGAGGACTTTTTTTCTTTTTTTCCCCCCAGAGATTATCTGTCTTATATCAATCTGTTAGGACAGTGACAGTTTTAACAAATATGTCAAAATATATATTTTAAAAAGTTACAGACTGCACCTTTAAGCCGCCTTCTGAGATCCATCCGACGCTGGATTATTCAGTCACCCCATGGTACTGCTTTAGACAGCCTGAGTCATTCTCTCTGAAAGACAAAGTTTATCTAGTTGTATTTTTGCATGCTTATCTGTGTTCAGGTTGGAGTTCCTGATCCTTCTTGTTGCCTCTGAGTACCATCCTCATTGGAGCAGTTTGCTCTTTCAATTTGGAACTGAAGCAGTTAGCCTCGTTGTCCTTCGCCCTGCCTCTCTCTCCAAGTTCAAGGAAAACTGCAAAGAAACATTCTGGACATTACCTGTGATTGGACTTACCTTTTAAAGAACCTCTGCAGACCTCCTCGCCCATGCCAGCCTCCTTGCCTGGTTTCCAAGACCTGGAATCAGTCGGTTAATAAACTGTCTTACCTTTTATCTCCATTGTCCATTTTCTGTTTCTTCATCAGTCTAAGCTCTTGTTTTTGAGTACTTTTTAAGACAAAATGAAACAGGGTTTTATCCATTGTGTGGAACAGGCAAGTGACCACACAAGGACAAAATATCCTCATAGATTAGTATAATGTCAAAATATGCTCACACACCAATACAAAGACATGTACACATACACACATTTTTATTTATCTCCCTAATAGGACTGCTCATTGACTTCCATTTATTTCCAGTCTTTTCTATAGCCTAACCCTGACCCCTTACCCTAAAATACCCAGTACTCCCCCTGCTGACTGACAAAAAACTGTGTAACTTCCATCTTCTCTCCTGCTGCTATCTCCCCGATGATAGCCGCAGTGTACATTTCCCCCAAACAGAACTCTGCGATGTGGACCTTGTGGCTCACAGTGTGTGATTGGCCAGAACTTCATGGGTGTGTTTGTTCATGAGGAAAAACACAGAGCTGAGGAGCAGGACTCCTAGCTCCCTTATGAATGTAATTTTGCTGAAAATGATCTTTTCCCTAAAGACAGTTGTTAAGTTAGCAAGATGAACCGCTTTGTTGAGCAGCTGGTTTGATTGTACATGTGAAAAGCATCTGATGTTCACATCTTTTTTTCCATCACCACTGTTAACAAGGAAGAAAAATGTTTTTCCTCCTCAAACTCTTCACCCAACACAACACTGATCATTTGAAAAAAGAAAACAATATCCAGCCATCACTATTGTTTGTATATCAAGGGTTGGCGTCACGACAGGTACCGACAACCTTACAGCCACAGCTTAGGTAAGACGCCTCGACAATGGAGGCACGGAACATGACCCACTCGGACTCAATGTCCTCTACCTCCCCCGGAACATGTTCAAAGTTCTCCTGGAGGTGTGAGTTAAAGTTCAGTCTGACAGGAGACTCTGCCAGATGTTCTCAGCAGACCCTCACTATATGATTGGGTCCGCCAGGTCTGACCGGCATCCTCCCCTACCATCGGAGCAACTCACCAACTGGTAGTGGTCAGTTGACAGCTCCGCCCCTCTCTTCACCCGAGTGTCCAAGACATGCAGCAGCAGATCAGATGAAACAACAACAAAGTCAATGATCGAACTGTGGCCTAGAGTGTCCTCGTGCCAAGAGTACATATGGACACCCTTATGTTTGAACATGGTGTTCGTTATGGACAATCCATGATGAGCACAGAAGTCCAATATCAAAACACAGCTCGGGTTCAGGTTGGGGGGCCGTTCCTCCCAACCACGCCCCTCCAGGTTTCACAGTCATTGCCCAAGTGAACGTTGAAGTCCCCCAGCAGAACGAGGGAGTCCCCGTTAGGAGCGCTCGCCAGCACCCCCTCCAAGGACTCCAGAGAGGGTGAGTAATCTGACCTGCTGTTAGGCTCATAGGCACAAACAACAGTCAGGACCCGTCCCCTCACCCGTAGGCGGAGGGAGGCTACCCTCTCATTCACTGGGGTGAACCCCATTGTACAGGCACCGAGATGGGGGCAATAAGAATGCCCACTCCTGCTCAGCACCTCTCAGCATGGAAAACTCCAGAGTGGAAGAGTGTCCAACCCCTCTCGAGGAGACTGGTTCCAGAACCAGAGAGGTGTGTCAAGGTGAGTCCAACTATATCTAGTCAGAACCTCTCAACTTCACACCAATTCAGGCTCCTTCCCTACCAGAGAGGTGACATTCCACGTCCCTAGAGCCAGCTTCTTTAGCCAAGGATCGGACTGCCAAGGTCCTCGCCCTCGACCACTGCCCACACATTGCACCCAACCCCTACGGACCCTCCCACACATCACTTTCATGTGTGGACACATTTCTGATCTTTTCAAAGCGACCTCAGTCTGATCGGTCACATTGCTCTTCACTGAAGTGTGACAAGCATCATAGTTTTACATCAGATTAGACGAGACGCAGCAACATGAGATGTAAACATTGGGTGAAACAAGCACAGCAGAAAATAATTTAGTCTGCTCTGATTGCACAAGAAATTCAGAACTGACACACTCTGATGTGTAGGTTTTTCTTTACTTCCAAAAACACGTTTTTTTGAAATAGGCATCTTTTTCTGCAGGTGTGTCACTGTAGACTGTTTACAGTGGAGTCTGATGGCAGACACATTTAAATTACATCTTAAAGAACAGTGCAAAAAAACAGGAACTCAACAAAAAATTGGAAATGAATAATATCCTGAGGCGTTAATGTAGCTTTAGTTGACTAAATGTTTGTTAAAGAATACATTGACTTAAAAAATAAAAAATAAATAAAAATGCCAAACTAGTCAAATAACATAAAATAAAGATAAACTTTACATGCAGAATCACACTTGGTATAATATGCAGTAAAATATGTTGTGGCTATTTCCAAAAATCACACAAGCAGAGCACACAGTATTAAGAGGAAATTAACACAAATAACAAATATGTTTAACAGAACTGAATTTGAAACCAAAAAATGTGCAAAATTGTAGCATTTTGATTGTGATTTGTCGGTTGTTTTGTTGATGTTGTTTTTTTCTAGTGTTCGGAGTTCAACAGGTCTGAGGACAGAAACTACTCATTCTCTCAGTGTTCTTCAGGCAGCAGAAGAAACAGAAGAGATGCTGTTTGGCTTCTTAAGTTATAAAAGCAGGAACCAAATCAACCCTAAATGGTCAGAGAAAAACATCCAGCTCCATGAAAGAAGACCAAGCTGAAAAAATGGTTAATGGGAAAACCTGAAACTGTGAATCCAACAATGAGGGACTCTGTGGGGTTTTGTTGATGAAACATTTTCCAGAACCCAACCACACAACAGAACTTGTGCACATTCTATTGAAGGGACTGGCTGCAAATCAATTTAAAGTTATGTTAAATATATATATTTTTTACTTTCTTCATTGATGGAAATGTTCTCCTCCCAAACTAACTGCACCGTCCTAACCTGCTGAAGTCTAAGTCTGAAGCTAATGTGAGACAGATGGCAGTCAGCTGATGCAAACTGAACCATTCACCAGTGGAAAATAAAAAGTATTAGACAGGACTTCTGTATGACCCTGAAAGTCAGAGTAAAATAAAACTCTTTTCAGAATGTAGTTTTATCACCCTGGAGCTCCACGGGCTTGGAAAATAGTTACTGAGATGAATTGAGGCTGCTGTGGTTCACTCTAAAACTTACAAAAATATTTGGTTCATTTTTTTTCTTTTTAACCTTAACACTAACCCCTAACTCAGCTGCATTTACTTAGTAGCAAAGTTAAAAACTATAGTCTGGACTTGAACTGACCAAAAGCTACTTTCTGCAATCAAATTGCTGTTTGTACAATACAACCACTTTTATGGTTTAGTTGTACTGTTCTCTGTTGTAAACAACTTGATAGCTGATCAAAATAAGAAAAAAAACATGGAAAAAAAATTAAATACATGATAATAAACTCTTTTAATGAGTTTTTTAAAGAAAGAAGAAAACAGCACATTTTTCTGTCCTTTTGCACTGATGATCTCCCGAGCACAAAGCAGCGCAGCGCTCAGGGTAACTTTGAAGTATGAAAACTGAGTAGACAGCATTATTCTGCTGGCCATCATGACCTTGCAGATGGAAATGGTTTTTGTTGCTGTGATCACTGTCAGTACGGAGTTCACTAAGTCTTATCACCATTTGCAGCCGTTTCTAATGAGCACAGCTTGAATCACTGCACGCCTCAGTGGATGGAAGTGTGAGGTCCTCCAAAACTCAGTATTTTGTCTCTTGTTACTCCAACAAAAAGGGATTATATCAAAGATTAAGCACAGACTTGTACACAACGTAGTGCACACAGAGAGAAGCTCAGACTATCCGTCTTAAATCTCGTAACTATGTTTCCAGAGAGAATGTAATTAATGTTACTTTGATTTCATTTGATTTATCGATTTAACAGGAAAAGATTACTAAAAATCAAGCCTGACTCAGCATAATTGCTGTTTTACAGCAGGTTCCTGTTCTGCAGCACATAAAACACTCAGAAATACAGCATCACAATCACATCATTATATACCATAGACACAAAGACAAACAAGCATACCAAATTTCAGGAAGGCAGCATTTGCAAAATAGGACGTCTAAATATGAGCACAACAAAAAGTGTCTTTGATTTACATGAACAATTACTGTTCTTTTATGCAATATTTTATGTGTGTCTGTTGTTGACCAGTAAGTCTTTTCTAATGAGGTTTAAAGACAATAATAATATATATGAAAAAGAAAAAAAATGTGTAGGTCTTCTGGACGGGTTCTTCTCTAATAAAACGTTTCGTCTCTCCTCCAAGAGACTTCTTCAGTCTGAGAGTTTCAGGCAAAATTCAGACTTTTAAGCCCTGCCTCCATGTGACTGACAACCCTGTGGGGACCTTGCATTGACTTCCACTCATTTTTTAAAGACTTTATAACCTAACCCTGACCATTTACCCTAAAATTAACCTCACAGGTTAATTTTCCTCACCTGACCCTAAAACTAACCTAAACCACGATGCACTTCAGTCCCCACATTATTTAGTGGTTGTAATTTGCAACCATTAAATAACGCCTCATTACTGTCACCTGACTCTTTTACAGAAGGAGAAAAGAGATGCAGCTCAGCTGACTGTCAGTCACAATGTGCAGCAGCTGTTTAAAAAATACATATAAAAACACACACTCAAAAAATGATTTTGATTCATGCATGTAATGGAAACTGCATTAAATAAACGAAAAGGCAGCAAAACAAAGACTGGGTGATGTCAGCTGACTTCAATTTTATCTTTGCTCTGTGCTCATTTTAATTGGATTAGTTAAACCATTTAAATATGAAAAATACTTTTGCAAAACTAATACCGGTAGATAAAATAGTAAAAAAAAAAAATAATAATAATTAAAATAACACAAACTTTAAATGGTCCCTCTGAATAAAGGCAAACAGGATAAAACAAATGTCTAAAAGTCTTTTCGTATTGTTTTCTAACCATTTATTTATTTACAAATAAATAGCCCCCAAATCACACTATATCTGAAAAAGGGGTATCTGGACATACAAAAATGGTTGTAGCTCAAAAACTATTAAACATAGATGCTTCAGATTTCGTTTAGCTCTGATTGGCCTTGGTGGAGGTTTGCGCTCTCCAAGTGCTTCTAGTTGTAACTGTTGTTAGTTTAGAAAAAAACTTCTGCTGTGTGCCGGCTGTTTATGTATACACACCTTCACAGCTGTGGGGTGCTTCACACCTCCTTGGGGGGTGTTACTGAAAATCTCCACTCTGAGACCAGGATTCAGAACCCAGGTCAGACCTCCAGTTTCAGAGAGAACAAGCTGGTGTTGTGTACACGATCGGCCGAACCGCAGGAAACAACCTGCAGTTTCACTCAATAGCAGCATAGTGTAAACGGGGCCTTAGTCCCATTGATTCTCCATCACCCTCTTACTACACTGGCACCATTTCTTCATGTTCAACTGGTTCAGCAAATGTCAAAATATTGTGAATGTATTTTATCTTACAGGTAAAATAATATCAGATTTAAATAGCATTTTGCTTTCTTCACACAGACAAGAATCAGTTGGGTTATTTTAAAGGCCGTAGGTCTCGGTCAGGGTCATTTAAACAAAAGATGATGAGGAAAAAGACAAAGTTTCATATTCAAAAAATACACCAAGAGTTTCTCAGCTGGGGATCTGAACCTGCAACCTTCCACTGAAGAATAACAAGCCTAGGTGTGAGACTGCACTTGGAGCATACAAATGTGTGGCCCTTATCTGTGGGAGCTGGGCAAGATTACTACAACTAACTCATTATCTTTCCTTTCAGACTTCTACCACAGCAGAGGCTATTACTGCCACAATGGCCCACAGCTAGACACGGAGAATAGACTCATTTACTTCAGTTTTATTACATTTCAGATAGCAGCGACTTATCTTTAGCTCTGTCTGTCTGTCTTTATGAGTGCATATGTGTGTACATCGAGCCAGCCCACAGATTACTTTATTACCTTCCAGTTTCATTTTTGATAGCCACAACTTTATCAGTCAATCACTCGCCTCCTGCTCGTCCTCTCCCAGGTTTCATCTCCTGTAACTCTTTAATTCTCCTTCGTTGCAGTGTTTCCATCACTTCTGAAAAAGATGTGACACTTTTGGGACTTTTGACTTCCAGGCAAGAAGCAATAATAAAACATATGAACAATGTTAGTGAAGACTCATAGACAGAAAGAGAAACAACAGATGGGATGGGTAAATGTGAAGATTTTACACATGTCGAATCACTCATTAAATGTTATCACATCCTAAAGTAATTTTTTTTTCATTTTTTACAATCAGACTTTTATGCACTGCTGCCCTTAAAAGACTTGTAAGATTTAAATGATGTTCATAAAGTTGTGTTGAGCACTGAATAAGTTTGTGTGAAATTAGTCAAAGACTTTATTTCTATTTTCAACAAAGTGGACATAATGGAATCATAATGTTAATTTTCTCCGACTACCATTCGACCGGAAATGAAGTGACGGGCCATGATTATCTGAGTGGTCATTCAGACTGTTTCACTGTGGATAATTTCTCTCAGACCAGCTTCAGCAGCATCTTCACAAGGTGTTTTGTTTTGGTCTTCAGATTGATACAAACATGTCACTTCAAAACCCGATCAGGCTGGGAGCACAGATGCCATCTCCATCCTGTGCAGTATGATGGCAGGGTGTTCCCATGCTGTTTGGACTTCTTTATATTGTTCAATCAGATGAACCAGCAGCATCTGGAAGTTGTAAAGAAGGCTGAAACAGATTTGCAGAGTTCAACAAGTCCTGATATCTTGGCTGATTTCGAGATCACAAAAAGCTCTAATTAACACAAATATTGTCAGCAAACCTACCAAAAGCATCCAACACCATACCATTATCATTTGGGCTTCCCCAAGATGATTAAATACATCTTAGGTTATGTAAATGTGTGACTTTGAAAAAAATAATGAAACATTTCTTCAAAAAAATATCTTTCTTTGTTCTAGCATGGGGCTATATCATGTAAAATCAACTTTGTTTACATTTTATATCATGTTTTAATGTTATCATCTCATCAAAAACACGCCCAGAGTCTTATTTTGACTCATTCATGCATGTTTGAGAAATCCTGTAGTGTCCTGAGTCAGCCAGGCAGGGGAGCAAAAACAACTGGTTGGGACTAGAACCGCCTTTTGGGACCAGTTCCGCCTCTGGGCTGTGTCTCCAAGCTGAGCTTCCTCATCACAGAACACACCTTCCCACCACCCGCATCCTGCCCGTGACTCCTGCAGGCTCTTGGTAGCAACAAAGCAAACAACTGGTTAAACTGAAAGATAAACTGTCTGCTGAGCTCCCAATACTACTTCTCAGATTCAAAATACCTTTAAGGAAATGTATTTATAGATGCCAAGTAAACTACGTTGAGCTTCCATATCACAGGTGGTTCTTAAAGAGACAGAGGCCAATTTCAAGGTGTTTAGAAGAGGAAGTGATGAGAAGACAAGTTCTTCAATTTTCTATTTAAACATAAAAATAGCATTTTAATAACAACTAAAGGTGACATAGTTACTGTATTATGGTATAGTATATGTGCCTGAGAAACACATAATATTGTCCCTTTAACAAAAATACACATTGAGTGTTCAAAAGGCCAGAGAGACGGATGGAGAGAGAAGTGATCAACAAACACTGAACTGTTTAGGTTCTCACTCATTTCAACAGCTAGTAGTTTGACATATTTTTATAAAGTTTTTGGCAACGCAGGGAGAATTGTTCTGACCTTTCATCTGTTTGATTAGTACAGGTCAGATCCTACAGTCACCTCTGAGCTCTTCTTCCATTTCTTATTAGCCTGGTAAAAACCAGACCCTTGTCCTTCACTTTGCTTCGGACGAGGGTCTGGACTCTTGGCTATAGAGAAGTGATTCTTGCTGGAGGCGTGGCCTCTGCTGACGTTTAAAGTGATTGGATTGGTTGGCTGATCCAATGTGTGCCAGCTCCATTGTTAAGGAGGCTAAGCTAAGAAGCTAACCGGAAATCGCATGCGTTGTAAACAACCTTACTGAGAGGAGAAAAGTACCAAGCTGAACAAGACGACTGTAAATGAGAGCTGCTGCTTTGTCAGACAAATTTATTTTAATTTGGAAGCCTTATCAACACGGACTGGCTTCATTCACTTCCTCCACTGCCATTGCTAAAATAACTAGCAGACACTGCGCAGAAAATCAACGTCGTTCAAAACTCCGCCTTCTATTTGGTGATTGGCCCAGGTAACATAAACTACAAACAGACACTGCGCAGAAAATCAACGTTCTGTTTTCTGATTGGCCCTGACAAAAATTCTCCTGAAGAATTCCTTGTCTATAGGAGAAGTCCCAGACGGAGCAGTGAAGGGAAACTAGAATTGAGTGGAACTGTGTAGGAAGGCAAGGGCCAGGCTAATCTCTTATCAGAACATTATAATTGTTTAACTTAGAAATATTAAATGCATGGACAACTTTTCTTGCTCTATTTTGTAGTAAGACTTGTAGCAGAATGAGTGGTATTTGTTATCGTTGGGGTTAATCGAACAGAATGTCTTAATGAAACTCAGGGTAAGTAACAAACAGCTCATTCAGATCTGTGCATTTGGTGATTCAGTGCTGCATATCTGATCATGTGAGTTTAAGTTGGCATGTCTTTTTGCACACTATGATATTTTAAACTTATGCAACATCTGCAAAATTTTGTCCAGCACACTGGCACACGCTGAGGAGGAGAAAAACAGCAGCACATTGTTTTGGACGTGATCCTACCGTGTTGCTAACAACATGAACAGATATAAAACCCGTAAGTAAAGTATCCCTACCTTAAACATAATGTGTACAAGCTTATTATAACGTGTTCGGACTTCTGCAGCACATTTGTGCAACATTAGAGGAACTTCTGCAGAACTTCTGAGCAGCGTGATGGAGGAAATTGTGGCGTCAGCAGCAGTCACACAGTGATGTACAGCACCTACTTATGAAGAACTCTGCAACACGTTGATTAAAGTTAGGCATAATTTTAGGATAACGTACCAACACGTTAATATAAGAGGACATACTTTGTCATGCGGAGATCCAAGCGCAGAATTTTAAACATGCTTAAACTTTCACTGTATGCAGAATGCTGATCAGTTTCACGCATGTTACCGGATCTGTTATATGTTCACACATTACATGAACGTTGCTCATATGTGCACATTTGTCAGAAACAAGCTGGGTAATTGACCTTTTGCAGAAGTCCCGCCCCCTTAGTTACTGTTGCTACGCCCGTCAAGCTTTCTGTAGCCGATGAGTGTTAGCGCATGTCATGACAGGGATAGCTTGTATACCAGTGAGTGTTAGTGACTCGTTTTGGAGCAATACCAGCGCAATATCCTCCAGATCAAGGCAAAAGGGGTTACAATATGCAGTGGAGGGATATATTCAAACTATTACAGTACGTTACAAAGGAGACACAACGATCCTCGAGGCTAAAGCATACCGGTCTCAAGCAAAATCCAAGAAACCCCATGACCTCTACCTCAAATGCAACCAGCACACTCTTAAGCACACCCTAAGAGAAAATATTAATTAGCTAGTTAAGTTTATGTAGTTAAACTGACTAAACATGATATTGATAGGTTCACAGCATCGAGACCCGACATTGAACGTTGACATTCGCTAAAGTTAGCTAATGCTAATGAGCTTAATAAACATAAGAGGGTAATCTTCTAAGAATGATATCAAAAATAATACACAATAATAATGAATATTAATAATAACCTTGATATTATTACCTCTAGAGCAGGACAGTCACAATGGGCCTCATGCAAGAACCATTCGTACGCACAGATTTGTTCTTAAGTTGTGCGTACGAGTGATTTAGGAGAATTTGTGGCATTCACCAATGTTTTCGTATTCTACGATTTTTTTCAGATACGAACAAAATTCACGAGTGGTCCAGACCTGTCGTATATTTGCGGCTCCCCTCAGCTGCGCACTTAGCTGCAATTCACAGATGTTGCTTTACTTTTGAGAATAAACAATATTAACTGAAAAACATATCTTAGTTCGTTATGATCAGGATTAAAGTAAAGGCGTGACTTTGTTTTTTCAATTTTTGCACCACGACCTGCTGTTCCTTCTGTCAAAGTGTCAGGCTTAAAGTTGATCATAAATATCTGAAAAA
This sequence comes from Austrofundulus limnaeus, assembly GCF_001266775.1. Taxonomy (NCBI): domain Eukaryota; kingdom Metazoa; phylum Chordata; class Actinopteri; order Cyprinodontiformes; family Rivulidae; genus Austrofundulus; species Austrofundulus limnaeus. Next base: position 121,180 of record NW_013952961.1, read on the forward strand.
TTTTAATTTAATACAGAATTACAAGATTTTAAACAAGGTTCTGGTGAATTACACTAAACTGATTTGTATTTAAAACCAGACTGAGACATTATTTCGATTATCGCGTTTATTGATAAAAATAGGAAAAATATTTATATTTTCGGCATTGATTCTGTTGATTTTGTTTGCTTAGTTTACCTCTATAATTATTATTATTATTATTATAATATATAGTAATTGTTATGAAAAAGTAAAACTGACTTTCACCTGAGCCTTGTAATTGATGGTACTCAGGGGGTTAATAAAAGTTACATGCTGCTTCAGAATTTTCCTACTTGTCGGACGTATATCCACTTATGAATAACAAATTAATAACTTACCTGTAACATATGTGAACTGATGCAAAAATTATTTGTAGCATACCTGTGACTTGTGCCTCACTCGTCAGCAGCACGTCGGAATAAGCTGACAAATTTTGAGCATGTCCAAAATTATTGTCGGCCATCATTTTGACAATATATTCACAACTTACACCTAACTTCTGCAACTTACAGCAACATGCTGGACAAAACTTGCATAAGTTTTCTAAAACATCATAGGGCCTTTAAATACAAAATGATAAATAAGGTTGTTTGTTTCAGCTGAGCACTGCTATTAGGCTAAAAGTCATTAAAAATTCCCCATCTGCACCACATGTGTGTTTATGTGTACACATCTGTTCATGTGTGTGTGTGTGTGTGTGTGTGTGTGTGTGTG
>NW_013952961.1:121945-123644 GCF_001266775.1 Austrofundulus limnaeus
GTGTGTGTGTGTGTGTGTGTGTGTGTGTGTGTGTGTGTGTGTAATATCTAGCTGGCTGACATCAGCAGTAAACAAAAACAGACATTTTAGAGCATCTTATTAGTCACCAAAATCGGATGAAAGCAAAATGCAAACAGCCTCCTTTTATAGGCTGTTTCTGCTCAACATAAGTTACATCAAAACATCCAGATTTGATTTTATTCAGTGCTCATGAAGATGAAGTGGATAATTATGAAAACTAACCACATGGGGAGTTGGCTTTTTGTTATGTCTTGATTAAATGAATCCATTTAATGAGGTATAAAATTCTGTATGTGAACAACAGCTGAAAATTACCTACACAAAGGCAAAAAAAGAGTGATGAGCAAGACATTGAAATACCTGCTACTAAAATGCTGATTTGTTAATATTTCAATATATGTACAATAGGTTGCCTTCAGGCCCAGGCCTTCATTGAAAAAGAGATCTGTGATCCAACAGAACTTGCCTGGTTGAATAACGGTAAAAAAAAAATTTCAATTTACATTTATTTGGTAAAATAATCTTTCACGTATTGCAGCTGTTTTTTGTAACTTTAATCTTTTTCCAGTTTTTTGTAATCATATGATATAAAATGAGCTCTGGGTGGCAGCTGAAGGCTGACCAAAGCTGGCTCTTGGGACACAGAATGTCACCTTTCAGGAGGGGAAGAATCCTGAGCTTGTGTGTGAGGCTGAGAGGTACTGACTGGATAGAATCGGGCTCATCGAGTGGTGTTCTGTTATTGGACTTTGGTGATGATCACGCTCTGTCCATCACAAACACCATGTTTGAACATCTGAGTATTCATAAGTGCACCTGGCACCAGAACACCCGAGGCAGCAGATCAGCGGTAGACTTTGTAGTTGGGTCAGCTGATCTTTGGTTTTGGACACTCAGGTGAGTCGAGGAGCAGAGATGGTGGAGGAAGATGCTGGACAGACCTGATAGACCCAAATATCTCAGGAACTGCTGCCCCATCAGCTGACTCCTGAACAACAGACAGATAATGGACGGATAAATTATATTCTATGTTTACCTTTAAACTTACAACTATGTCCAACTGTGGTCATGAAATGAAACAGAACCTTTGCACTATTACTCTGTGGTTGGTAGAACTGAACGGCACTACTTAAAATCAGCCTCAGTTTCTACTCTATTAGTGAAATGCACAAAGGGGGTGCTGCGTGACACGGGAGGGATTTTATGTGTACATGTGCTTGATTAACCCCGGGACACAGGCTTCTTCATTGGAAATAACATGATTGTGCCTTATAGACCCAAGCAGCATAAAGTTCTCTTTGATAAATTATATTTAATTATCACACAATTAACTTGTCCATTAAAAAGTCCATTGGACAAAATGGTAGTGAGCAGTTATTGTACTTTCTCCCATAGAGGAAATGAGGCAGCATCAGGGTGGCAGATGAGCTGCTCATCTGTCGAACTAATGTGTGTGTGTGCTTTTGTGTGCTTGACACAAACTCTACGTGCAAAGTCTGGGTGGTGGGTGAGATTAAGTATGTAGACACAGATAGGCCAGAAGGCTAACAGCTCGTCTGTAATTGTGTCTGCATGTGTGTGTGTGCATGCCTAAGGCTAACATCTCTGATTATCTGTCTTTCAAAGTGCATGAACCCATATTTCAGAGTGAATATGTGTGTGTGTGTGTGTGTGTGTG
>NW_013952961.1:123680-126908 GCF_001266775.1 Austrofundulus limnaeus
GGGCTTCATAAAGCAGTAAGCCTAACAGAACAGATAATGTAGAGAAGATGAACAAGAACATTTTCATTATTAAAAGCTACTTTAGTTTTTTTCTTTATTTCAAATTATTAAGAATTAATTGTGTTAATATTTCCTTTTGTCCTTGTTAATGTCACGTCTTTCCTTCTTAATTTTCTTCCTTTCTGAGACCTTTTCACTTTCTGCTAAAACACTTTGTCACATTGTAATGTCGTTGTACTCTGAAAGGAATATATTTTGATAGGATGAAGGAAATTTTGTAAATAATCCACTGAATATTAGATCCAATACTACATTTTTACATCTTCTGATCATTGCAGCCTTAAGTTTAAAGCAGAGAATGAGAGTTGGTGTGTGTTATCATACATTTTCTCTCTAGCATTAACAAAAGCTGGTTATGTTCTGACGTGTGACGTAAACATTACCACCTTCAGGGGTGTAACCAGGAAGAACCTGAAGAGGTCAAATAGTTCAATCATTATGATATGGGTAGACATTCGTTTTGTGGAGTCTCTGCAGCCTGGGACAACCTGTGTTTTGTTTGGGTTTCAGAGATGATGAAGGCCTTTTTACTCTGAGGCCTGTCAACTGTGTACTGCTGTGAAACTGACTGGAGTCAGAAACAAGATTATATTTTTGATAAGAAATCCAAGTGAGTTCCTGCTATTATTCAGACCTCCATTTTTAAACGACACTTCTCTATAAGGATACAGGTGTACTCAGGTACAAGTTCTGTTAAAAGGGAACAGTTTCTTTCTTTCTATTTTTATTAAGTGTCGGGTCATCAAACTGTATGTCTGCATTTGATCAGATACTCTGCTGGTAGAATTGTCAGACTAAAGACTGGATTAAAGAACAGTGTAGAGGTACTAATCACGGCAGCACAGGAACACTACAGATAGGGATCTATCACAAGATGTAGCCTGTGCAAAGATGCTCCTGAGACAGTCCACAATATAAGAGCAGTAGGTAAGATGAAGAAAGACTCCCACCAAAAAGGTAGAGGTCTACCAAGGTGACAAAGTACAGAAGAAGATATTAGTGACAGCTGCACTGATACCAGCAAGACTAAGATCAACATCATGTGGGGATTCAGTATCTCTCCCTAGACTCTGTTTTACAGCTCCTGTGGCAGGAGAGAGAGAGAGTAGACTGCACCTGTTGCCAGTTAACCCTGACAAGCACCTGGCAGATATATAGAGCAGCAAAACAGACCTTCCAGGCTGGAACATCTTGTTACCTACTGGTAATTGACCTCTGACCAAGCCTCTTAGGTTTTTAGTAGAAAACTAACCTTTTGTTTTCTGCATCCTGTAGTATTCAAAGGTCTGCTGGGACTCCCTTCGTCTTGCCAAGCTATTTGTCAATCTGGATTGATTGACTAAGCCTTCTGTCAAGGAGTTATCTGCCTGCTCGTCACCTCTCTCTGGAATCAACCCGTATGCTTCGGTCACCTGAAGCCACCATCCTGCCACTCTCCCCCATCATCCTACTTGTCCCTTGATTTCCTCCTTTACCGCCCTTCAAGGACAAAGGAAAAGTAAAATGCTTCTCCTGGACTCAAAACATCCATCTACAAATATTAGAGAGGCTCGACATTGACTTTTTGCCGATATTCGATATGCCGATATTGTTTAACACTAAATTTCCGATTACGATATTAACCGATTTTACAAACCGATATTAAGGTGAAATTATCTCCTGTCAGGGACATTATGCCTGCTTTATTGAGTTGCCCCACTGGATACATTCCATAGGCAAACAGTCTGTACAAAATAAGAACCAATTCAACTGAAGTTATGGAAAAACTGCCATATTTATTTTTAACATTTTTTGTCTCAAACAATAGCTTGAATCATGATCTCCCTGAGATAATCCTGACAATGCCCACTACAACTAGGACAAATTTGACTTAAATAAAATTAAACATTGTAGCTGTTAAAGTGCTTGGAACATGTAATGTCAACTAAAATAACAAGTAAAATGTGCAGCCTACTGTAATTTTCATTGTTAAATAAAATGTGGCTGGCAATAATAAAAAATTGAAAACTGCACATTTTTGTGAGGTACAAACAGCACTTGAGAAATGAGGTAAAATGCAAAGAAAGGAAACAAAAGAGCACACAGACTTGGCTGCCCATCACTTGGGCTAATACAGTCATTGAAATTATAAACTCAGCTCAGTCAGCCCTGCTGCTATGAGCAAAATCAAAAAGATGCTATGTCAAGGTGGTGTGCAATAAAAACAGAAAGGCACACAGTTTCAGTCCAGACCTTTCAGATTAGGAAATAAAGTCCTTTACACAGCTGAATTAGGCTGAAAGATTGATGAGCCTATTTAACTAGCCATAACTTGGCTAACACAATAACAGAAATCATAAACTGGGCTCCATCCACCCATGTCTTCTGTAAGACTAATGAAAAATGTGCAAATAAAAACAAGGCACAAACGATAAAAACAGTTTCAGTCCAAATAAGTAACCATAGCCTACTTTTAAAGCAAACCAAATGAGGCTCAAAGACTAATGCTGACTTGCTTATGTGACAGGTCTAATTTGAAGAGGCAGATTTTTCTGAATGAAAATAAGCATCTCGGCATTGTCACAATGTATGCAATTCCTTTGCTCATTGATGACATGGGAGACGGCACCGAATAGCCACTCGCTGTCCACACTGGTGCAGGGTGCAGTGAGGTACCTGCATGCAACACGAGCAAGAGCAGGGAAACAGGCCTGGTTGGACTTCCAGTACTTCAAAGGGCATGCTTTTTTCAGGACAGTGGTTTCTCCCAGATATGCATATACCTGTTTTTTATTTAAAAAATAGAATTATATTCTAGTGTTTATTTTATTCATTTTGTGTACATTTTAATATGAAATATTATCAGTAACATCGAAGACCCCTTATGATGAMTACAAACACTGGATCTGGCGTTCCCTCGCCCGGACGCGGGTCACCGGGGCCCCCCTCTGGAGCCAGGCCTGGAGGTGGGGCACGATGGCGAGCGCCTGGTGGCCGGGCTTTCACCCACGGAGCCCGGCCGGGCTCAGCCCGAAGAGGAGACGTGGGTCCCCCTTCCAACGTTAGGGTTATAGGCTCACCACCTATAGGAGGGGCCAAAGGAGTCGGGTGCATTGTGAAATGGGCGGCGGCCGAAGGAGGGGACCCTGGCAGTCTGATCCTCGGCTACAGAAGCTGGCTCTTGGGACG
>NW_013952961.1:129854-132671 GCF_001266775.1 Austrofundulus limnaeus
GCTGAGCTGTGACACACTGGGGAACACTGAAAAACACTAGAAAACTAAGAAAATAAACACAGATCATGACAAGGGAGGTCTGGGCCTCCCTTCTGAAGCTGCTGCCCCCGCGACCCGACCCCGGATAGGCGGAAGAAAATGGATGGATGGATGGATGGATGGATATTATCAGTGAATGAAATTGTCTGTTAAAAGTTTTTTATTTACTCACCTGTGAAGCTGTTCCACCTGTAAATGCTCGTTCAGTGACATCATTCTCCACAAGGATTTCTTGGTACATGTCCTGCAGATTTTCATTTCGGGCCTTCTTAGGTTGGGGTTCCTGGTCCTCCTGGTTTGGGTCATCGGTGCTGGCACCTGCAGCCTCATCCTTGCTGATCATTACCACCAGCAGCCACTTCATCCACAACATTCAGCAGCATATCCCGTGCTTCCCCCTTCTTATAGTGTTAGAATAACGATCTTTGTTACGAGCATCAACCATGGCTGCAATGACATACAGTGGTTCACTTTGCACACCATTCAATCGATTACTGACAGCTGTCAGTAGAGTACTTTTGGCTGTTTGCACTCCTTTGTCTGATTCATCAGTCTTGGCAAGCAGGCGTGTCAGAGACACCAAAGCAGGGATAACGTCTGCAGCAGTGGCCTCTGCAGAGCTGATGCAGAGGTGCCAACCATTACGATCTCACTGTAATCATTACGATATTGAGACCCGCTCTGAACCATTACGGCGCACTAGACATTTATTACGATCTGACTTTGTGCCGAGCTTCATTCATTCAGCTGAGCTCCTGGGAACCCCTCCCGCTGCATTTTTCCACCTTCGCGGTTCGGTTTGGGTCCACCCATTCTGCACCCGTTTTCGGTCTTTCTGCTGTGACTCCCGGCCGTACTCTGCCCACTTTTTCGGACCTCCTCTCGACGTAGTACTGAAGCCGGCACCGTTTGGGGCCTGGAGGTGCCGAAAGCGTGTAGCAGTCACGATTGGCCAGTGAAGCTGCCTGGATATTCCAAATGATGGCAGCGCGCTGGGAGAAGCTAAAAATATGTTGGGCCAGTTTTCAGAGCAGTGAAGGACCACAACAACAGCGGGAGTGGCTCAAAGCCGTGTGACTAGAGCTTCTGTGGGTAAATGGAGGGGATCGCTCTTTACAGCCGCCAGTTAATTATCTAGCTAGCTGCTTCTACTGTAGACTGGTCTCATCACAAACTTCATCTGCAGACGGTGAGTGCTTCATGCATTTAGTGAGATATTGAACATAATTTATAGGACACATGTCTCACTTGTGAAACTGTACCTTTTATTTATAAAGTTTGTTCCTATGTGTCCTGTGCGTGTTCGTTTCCGATGCTAACTAGTTATCGGCTATTGCTAGTTAGTGATCCAGGCTAAAAACAACAGCCCAGCTCTTAATTTATTGGAATTAGTAATTAATTAGGACCGTATTCGAGGCTAACAGTTGGTTTTCTGTCCAAAGTCACCTTCAACAAGTGACCAGCTGAGCTCCTGGACTGTTTCTCCACCTTCTCCTGCATCTATCGGTACCAGCTGCATTGCTATCCGTGTCGAGGCAGCCAGAGGCTGGGCAGCGACAGGAGAGCCGTGCCCGGAGCTGCTCCGGTTACATTTGGACTTTAAAGTACCTTTTTAGGTGGTCGTGTGGTTTTTAAAATGTAGTTATATATTGTCTGACTTCTATTTTGTGAAATAAATATACTATTGTCATTGCTGTTTGTTTTTCATTGAGTTAAATCCATAAAGAAAAAAATCAACATATTTACTCACACTCCTAGGCATAAAATGTGCAGTAACTGTAATTTCATTTATTAGAAAATCCTTTTAGTTTTGTTTTACTGCATGTATGAGGAACGGTTTGCTGTAGCAGGGTATGATTATTAATTACAGACTAAATACCCAAATACTCTTGTCTGGATACTCACCTCTTCCTCTTTCCCTTCCAGAAACAGTTACGGCGAAATACATGTATATTCTTCACTGTAAAATAAACCTTCACTAAACTTGATTGTTTCCTGAGTTTTTCTAGTCTGACAGTTTGCTCTGGGTGTTGAGCACAGGGGCGGACTGGCCATTGGGAGTACCGAGACTTGTCCCGGTGGGCCGGAGCATTACTGGGCCGGTGCTGGCAACGAGGGGAAAAAAAGGTGCGTAATTGCGCTCAGTACCAGTAGATGGCGATAATGCACCAATTCATTGTTTACCAACCACGAAGACCGAAGAAGAAGAAAAGTTTGCTGAAGAAGAGGAAGAAGTAAAAAGAAGAAAACAAATAATAAAAATAAGAAGAACAAAAATGGAGAATAAAGGTAAGGGAGGAGAACAAAAATTGAGAGAAAAGAAAAAGTATCTACAAGCAAATTCAGCCAGGTGTCAGAAACTGACATTTTTTTCTGCTGGTGCATCATCCCCATCCTCACTGGAATCTACATCTGGAGAACAACGTGTCCGGGAGGAGGATGGTAGTCATGACATGACTGTCATGTAGGTGACTGTATTTTTTTCTAGTTTGATAACTTTTCAAACAAAATGCATTTAGCTGTTAAATAAATAAAGCCAYTATAATGTGTGGACTAGGTCCAAACTGTGCTCAGTAGCTGATAACTTTATAAAACTGTGTCGCTTAAAATGTTTTAACATCAGTTTTAGAAATTTACATCAGACATTGGCATTCTAAAAGATGAAAATCGTAAATGTTTGTGGGTTTCACAAATAACTTTACCCACTTGGATGTTTATTTTATTTATTTATTTATTTATTTATTTATTTATTTATTTATTTATTGAATTAAGGTCTAA
>NW_013952961.1:132920-139842 GCF_001266775.1 Austrofundulus limnaeus
ACATTACATCCTTAGATTTTGTACAGTGCCCCGAGATGACGTTTGTTGTTTCCACCTCCATCATCTGCCTCCATCATCTGCCTCCATCATCTGCCAGCCTGGACCTTGAATGGGCCAGTCAGGTACTAAATTCCCAGGCCACTTTTTAGCCCCAGTCCACCCCTGGTTGAACACACACAAGAACACAACACATCAAGAAGGCAAAACATAAAATGCTTGAGAAATACCAAGAATTGAAAGAGAAGTTGTAAAAAGTCAAAATGTCAGCAAGGCCAGATGTCATCAGAGTACTCCGAGTTGTGACCAGGGGTCGGATTTATAACGCTTGTGTACGCACAAAATGAGCCCAGAAACTTGCGTACGCCACTTTTCACACCAAGGTTGTGATTTATAAAATCCAAACTTGAAGTGAAAAGGTGCGGTGCCTCACGCCAGCTCTGACACATGCGTACACTCATTTTGGAGACGGGAAGCTGCGACACAGATGGTGAAGTGAGGAATTATAGCCACACTGTGTAATGATCACTGTCATATTTTTAATTTACCTTCATAATCAGACTTAGATTTTTATTCAACCTTATCATCAGCTTTCTTAGTATTATTTATGCTTCTGCTAGTGAGCCATAAGGACCTTTGAAGGAAAAAAAACTTAAATCTTTAATAAAAGTTCATGGATCTCCATCCATCTCCTTCCTCCTCAGACAACCCTGATCCACAGACCCCTCCCCGACAAGAGACATTTCAACAGCACGACAGCAAAAGTCACGCTTTGGGTACTCGGGGCGCGCCCTTCGCCAGTGTGGATGTTATAAAAAGTTCACTTTTTAAAGTCTGTATTTCTCACACGTGCGGGGATGTGAGGGGGTGAGGAGACAATCAGCTGCAGATAGCGCAGACAGGAGGGGGAGGACGGGGGAGAAGAGTTGTGAAATTATTTCTAACTTCATCTGAATTATTTAATTTTGTTGTTTTTATCTTGGTGTGGCTGGGGAAAGTTGTCTCGGACACACAGACCAAAAGCACAGGATCTCCACAGGACTGTGTTCTTTCCCCTCTGCTCTTCTCCCTGTACACTAACTGTTGCACCTCCAGCCATGACTCTGTAAAACATTAAGTTTGCAGATGACACCACCCTCATCGGGCTCATCTCGGATGGTGATGAGTCTGCCTACAGGAGGGAGGTAGACCGGCTGGTGACCTGGTGCAGCAGCAACAACCTGGAGCTCAAAGCCCAGAAAACAGTAGAGTTGATTGTCCTGATCCATCTCAGTAATCCAGGTAGAAAAATCAAAAATAGATAGGTCCTCTGGACAGTTTCTTTTTTATTAAAATGTTTCGTCTTTCCTCCAAGAGACTTCTTCAGTCTGTTCTAAAGAATGAGCCAGCACAGACGAGCAACATCATCAGGTCAGGACTCAGCAGTTTACACTCATCTACAGGCCAGCGGTCACTCTTTCAGGGATGAGGATGTTCTCATCCTTGATAGAGAGGAACGCTGGTTTGAGAGAGGAGTAAAAGAAGCCATTTTTGCGAAGAAAAACTGTCCACCATTAAACAGAGGTGGAGGCCTTCGTGTCCAGTTGTCCTCCTCCTACAACACTGTTATTGCAAGTATGACTCCGCCCCCTGTGAACAAAAGGTGTGAATCAGGGCCCCAACCATTGTCAGGTGATGGGGCACATGACCGTCTATGAACACCATGTGGAGGCAGTGCTTATAAGGCATAGTTCACCTGAAACTCCTCAGACTGAAGAAGTCTCTTGGAGGAGAAACGAAAAGTTCATTAAAGAAGAACCCGTCCAGAGGACCTACTTATTTTTTGTTTTCTCTTTGAGTGGAGATTATTGTGGACTTCAGAAAGGCCACAGCCCTTTCTCCCCCCCCCCCCCAACCCTTAACAACACCCCCATCACCACTGTAGCCTGTTTCCAGTTCCTCGGCACCACCATCACTCAGGATCTCAAGTGGGAGCAGACCATCAGTTCCCTCGTCAAGAAGACCCAGCAGAGGATGTACTTCCTGCGACAGCTGAAGAAAGCTAAGCTGCCGACCAGTCTGATGGTACAATTCTACACGGCCATCATCGAGTCCATCCTCAGCTCCTCCATCATGGTGTGGTATGCCGGGGCCACTGCCAGGGACAGACACAGACTGCAGCGCATTGCTCCGCTGAGAAGGTGATCCGCTGCAGCCTCCCATCTCTCCATGACCTGTACGTCTCCAGGACTGTGAGGCGAGCAGGTGGGATCAGAGCTGACCCTTCTCATCCTGCAGTCTGTTCATACCACTCCCCTCAGGCAGAAGGTTTCGGTCCATTCGGACCAGAACATCCCTCCATAAGAACAGTTTCTTCCCCTCTGCCGTCAGACTTTTGAACATTTAGAATCACGAACCACGTCACTTTATAACTGCCTTGGTCATTTTATCACCACTGGATTTTAAATTACACAACTCTGACTATATTGTTTTTCTGGTCACTTTATCATTGGATCTAACTGCCATACTCCAAATATATTGTCTGCTCCAAGTACTGTATTGAGCTGGTGTGCATATGTTTTATATGTTTTATTCTATTTTTTCCTTTATCCTTTGTATTTTCTATATTTCTTATATTTTATACTTATTGCACCTTACATCAAAGCAAATTCCTAGTCTGTGAATCCTGTTCATTGACAATGGCAAAAACAAAACTAAAAACAATATTTTGTTTATGTTTATAAAGTTCTACTTAGCCCAATAGCTAACTAAAATTAACTAACTGGAACTAACATGAACTAAAATTATTAACACCAAGCAAAACGTTGGAATCAAGAGGACAAACATGTCTGGCCAAAGGGGGGTCAGTGGGAAGCCCATCGATGTTTTGCCCCCCCCGTGGCCCCCCATTACCCCCATCACTCTGACTGCCAGGGGAAGTCAGCTGATTTAATCTTTGCTCTCATCCCTTCAAAAACACATGTTGTGCACACATCACACGTTTAAACATCCTGATTTAAATTCATTGAACTGAAGGAAAATTAACATGTGGTTTTCAGTGTTAGCACAGTCAAACAAAACAGTGCCCAAACACAAACATGTTTCACTATATACATGTACACACAAAAAGAAATGCACACATGCATAAAGACGTAGTGAGGTCAGTGTCTTCAGAGCATCAACACAGACATTTTACTCTGCGGCCACACTAACACTTTCCTCTGCTCAGATCTCTCTCAGTAAAACTGATGCAGTGTTTTCTCCCTGGGGAAGGATTCCTTCCTGTGTCTCTTTCTAGCAATCTCTTCTGCACTCTCTTTTCTCTATCATACACTAATGTACCAATTTCCTCTCCACCACACACCTGGTGTTCCTACCAGCAACGCGCGCACGCACACACAGACACACACACACTACAGTAAGACATCTCTTGTATAATTCTAACATCACATTGACCTTGGGAGTAGTTTCTTGGCTTTTAACAACCAATATCCTTCTTGACCACCTTAAACTACAGTTTTCATATCTTTATTTGACAGGGCCTGAATAAATAATGTGTACATATGATTGTTCATAACAATTAATCCTGGTGGGATTCAACAGCTACAACATGTAAGTCCGAATGTCCCACCCTTCCAAAACAATCATGAGATGTGAGGGTTCATATTAGCCAACAAGGAGACACAGGAGGGTAAGTTAAAAGTTTTCTAATTTATTTACAAAAAAATCTAAACGCTACAGTCTGGGCCCATAAAAGAGGTCATAACAAAACTAAGGTACCAACTTAGGCAACCCATTCTCACTCCTGAGTCATCACATATTAACGCTTTTCCAAAATTCCCTCTGCGTCTGATTTTGACGCATCGGGAACTCCCCTTGCGTCATTTTTTGACGAGATGGGGCGAAATCTGTTGTCATAATTTCTGAAAGTGTAGAAAATGCACAAAAACTACCGTCCCAAAGCCTAAAATTACCTTTATTCACTTTAGACATCCTGTCCCTGACCCTAGTGCCTAAAATTAACCAGTAACCCTGATACCTAAAATTAACCATTTTTAGAAAATGTAGGAAATTCACGTCAACTACGTGTTCCAAAGCCTAAAATTACCTAATATTCGCTGTAGACATCCTATCCCTGACCCCACTACCTACACTTAATCATTTATCCTGATCCCTCATATTAACCTCAGACCTACGACCCAAAGACCCCTGGTGGCGCAACCCGTAAAAGCTGCGGGCGGCAAGGACTGACGTGAGGGGGGTCACCAGACGCATAAAAATAAGACGCAGAGGAAACTTTGGAAAAGCGTCAATATGTTGACGAGTTGGGAGTGAGAATGTGTTAACTTAGGAACTGAAGCACTAACTGACATCTTGATTGAAACCAGAGCGGAACTTATAAAGTGGCTGATCAGGCCATTCTGACACACAAGGTGGGGAAATAAAACAACAAATTCAGTATACTAAATTACAAATAGGTTTAGCAACAAAAGTGCTCAAAGTAATACTTAATGGCTATTGTCTTCCTATGCAGTTCCGCTCAGTTCTAGTTTCCCTTCTCTGCTCTGTCTGGGATTTCTCCCACAGACAAGGATTCTTCTGGTAGAATTTCAACTGAGCCAACCAGCGAACAGAAGGAGGAGTTGTGAATGACATTGATTTTCTACACCGTTTTAGTCTGCCTGTAGTTTACCAATGCAGCGGAGGATGTGAATGAAGCCAGTCCGTGTTGATAAGGCTTCCAAATTAAACTGACAAAGCCTGCAGCATCCTTTACAGCCATCTCCTTCAGCTTGGAATTCTCTGCTCTCAGCAGTGGATGGTTGTTTGCAGCGCACACAATTTCCAGTTAGCTTCTTAGCCTAGCTTCCTTCACAGCCGAGCTGGCGCTCTACATATTTCACAGACAAGCGTTAGTGATTGGGTAAATAAGATCTAACAGAGGCCACGCCTCCAGCAAGAAATCGCATCTGAATAGTCGCGATTCCAGGCCCTCTGTATGAAGACAAGGGGCTGGTTTTTGCCAGGCTAATTTAATTGTAATCTAAGAAAAAGAATTTACAATCTCAGTGGAAAACATCAGAATTGAAATGACAAATTTAAACTTCTCCCTCTGCGGACATGCAAAATGTTAGGATCTAAGGTAGTTGGGATCTCTACAGTAGCTCTGTTGCAGCTGGGTTTTTTCACAGTGAGAGGCGGGACAAGTTCAGCAGCATCTCCAAAGGGACTGACATAGAAACAAAAGGTACATCATTGCAAATGACAAAATAAGCTATTACAAAATTTGATAAAGAAAGTTAACTAACTGTGTCCCTTCCTTTGAAACTCTCACTGCACCAGCGATAGAGGTAGTCTGCCATCACGATCAGCTGTCAGAAACATGTTAAACATAATGGTTGCATGTCCAGGTACCATCATATAATGGAGTTATTGGTTTCTCTCATTTGTTGCATCCACTGGAGGGCTTTGTGATCAATAAATTCCAATATCACTTTATGAGGCATCTGTTTGCAAGACAAAAGGTTTCGTAAAGTCAGGACAATAAAGAACAGGAATCTTACCCAGGGACTGCTGGATGTCTTGATAGGCAGGCAGTGTCTTTAATGTCCACTGAACTACGCTTGGATGTTTGGATCCTATCATGTCTGTGAGTCAGCTCATGCTGAAAAGTTTGGGATGAATCAGTGATAAAATACAGCCCTAAACAGGATCTTAGTAGTTTTTTAGTCTGAGGCAGGGGGCTATTTCACTTGAGCTGTGGGAGGGTGTGGGTCGAGCTTCAAAATGCTAAAAAAATAAAATTTAAAATTAAAATGTGCAGTTCTAATAAAGTTCTAAAAGTAACAATTTTGGCCAGGTGATAAAAAATGTTACTGCATGTATCATTCCTGATCATTCTTTTCTAACATGGATGGCTAAATGAAAAAGTTGTTCCTAGTTCTCCTCCTGTGATACAAGAAGTGTTTTACTGTTCTTGTTAAATAAATCACAGCTTTTACTTTTTATTTTACAGAAGAGCATCATATTTTTACATTTTGTTCCACTTACCATCTTTTTTTAATTGTCTTGTCTGTTTAGTTGTGTTGCAAATAATGTCTCCGCATGTTAATAATGAATTAGGAGATGTGTCTTCAATTATTCATGGATAAATATGGGAGTAGAAACCAGGCTTATGCATTTCCGCACACTTTCACCATGACTGCAAACACACAACTGTATTAGTTTAGTGAAAAGAATGAAAATGTACATATTTTATTTTGCACATTGTCAGTCATAAAGGCAAGTTACATGCATATGGGGTTAAATGTGGTTCTACATCCTGCTGACAAAATGTAGTGATTTCAAATTGAAGAATAGAAACCAAGCTGGCAAGCACTTCTGGTTAAGCGTCATGGTGTAAGAAGCCATATGTGACCTCATGAATCATAAGGTGTAGAGAGAGAGCTGTACAACTTCAACCATTGCAGCCCGGTTGAAAAATGCCACTCAGAGTAATGATTATAGCTACCAAATAGCACGGCCAAGGTTTATCACCAACATCCCCCTCACCTTATCCAAATGAGGCTTGTGATGTGATTTTTAATGATTGCTCTCAACAGTATGAAGGCTGTGCATTATTACACACATAAATCACTGTACAGGGTGTCAATATCTCCGTGTTAAAACATACATGCAACATACACTAAAAATGATTGTCAACATACTCACAAGTCAGTGTTATATAAATGGACAGATAATGCATCAGTTCTGTATTTACATACAGCCTTTCACAGTCGCATGGCTGTTGCATAACAGCCATCAAGTTTCCATCAACATATTGTTATGTGGATTTTGAAGTATCATATTTAAAAATTTTTTTGAAAATGACAAAATAAAAAACTCCATCCATCCATCCATCCACCCATCCATCCATTTTCTTCCGCCTATCCGGGGTCGGGTCGCT
>NW_013952961.1:139870-142517 GCF_001266775.1 Austrofundulus limnaeus
CCCACCCATCCATCCATCCATCCATCCATCCATCCATCCATCCATCCATCCATCCATCCATCCATCCATCCATCCATCCATCCATTATCTTCCAATTATTCTGAATTGCATCTTGGGAGCAGCAGCTTGAGCAGAGAGGTCCAGACCTCTCTTTCCCCAGCCACCTTTTCCAGCTCTTCTGGGAGGACTCCAAGGCGTTCCCAGGTCAGTTGAGAGATATAGTCTCTCGAGTGTGTCCTGGGTCTTTCCCAGGTTCTCCACCCAGTTGGACATGCCTGGAGCACCACCCTAGGAAGACATCCAGAAGGCATCCTTACCAAATGAATCACCTCAACTGTCTCCTCTGGATATGGAGGAGAAGCAGTGCTACTCTGAGTTTCTCTCAGATAATTGAACTTCTCACTCTATCTGTAGGAAAGTCCAGCTACCCAGCAGAGAAAACTCATTTTGACCACTCATATCTGCAATCTCATTCTTTCGGTCACTACCCAAAGTTCGTGACAATAGGAGAGGGTAAGAATGTAGACCAGTCGGTAAACAGAGTTTTGCCTTACAGCTCAGCTCGTTCTTCACCACAATGACCGGTACAGAGTCTGCAAAACTGCAGAAGCAGCACCAGTCTATCAATTCCATGCTTCATCCTTTCCCCACTTGTGAACAAAATCCCAAGATACATGAATTCCTACACTTGAGACAGAACTTTACCCCCTACCTGGAGAGTGCAGTTTACCCTTTTTCTGTTGAGGACCATGGCCTCAGATGCTCAGGTGCTGATCCTCATCCCAGCCCACACTCAGCTGTGAACCGCTCCAGTGAGAGCTGAAGATCACGGCACAATGATGTCAAAAGAACCACATCATCTGCAAATAGTAAGGATGAAATCCTGAAGTCACTTAACCAGACTCCCTCTGCCCCCTGGCTGCAATGAGAAATTCTGTCCACAAAAGTTATGAACAGAATCTGGGACAAAGGGCAGTCCTGTCAGCAGTCCAGTTGTTTGCAAACCAAACTCTTGCACTGCTTGCTTGGATTGAATGGACCTATAATCCCATACTCGCAAAGCCCCTTACAGTGTAACTTCAGGAACATCATCAAATGCTTTCTCCAAGTCCACAAAACTCATGTAGACAGGATGAGAAACTTTCATGACCCCTCGAGGAGCTGGTCCAGTGTTCCATGGCCAGGACAGAACCCACATTTTTCCTCCTGAATCTGAGGCTTGACCATCAATTGGACTCTCTTTTCCAATACTTCTGACAAGACCTTACCGGGAGGCTAAGGAGAGTAATACAGACGAGCCCCTCCCCCAGGCCTGGCTCCAGCGTGGGGGATATACACGTCTAGGCAAGGGACACTGAGTTCCTTGATCTTTTTTGTCCATAAGTCTGCTGAATCATTCTTTGTCTGGCCTGTCACTAAAGACCAATCTGCCATAGCCCCTAGGATCATTCAGGCACACAAACTCCTCCACCATGTTAAAGTGATGATTTAATGCAGGATCAAATTTGGAAAAAAGGGGTTTTACGCTCACTTGAGGGGTTTTTGGACTTTCCAAATAATAGTCAATTCACAAAAAGGGAGATGGAAACACATTTGCTGAATTAATTCTGATGTAGCGAACATAAACCTCACATGACTTTTTTTCTGCTCTCAGTGTCTTCCTGGATATTTCAATTACGTGAAGAGGATTAGATTTCTTTCTCTACATCTCCAGACAGCATGTAACATCACCAATACTAGTTGATATGACAGAATAATTACAACTTACACGATAGCAAAACTTCTCTCCATTGTCCTGAGATGAGTGGTCCCTGCTAGTTTGCAACCTATTCTTCCTGTTTATTACAGCCATGTGTTACATCAGTGTTTGACAAAATTACACTTTACGTAGCCTTGTTGATTCATTCCAAAACAGTAGATAAAAACATGTCTAAGTCGCATTTGTTTTTGTTTCTTTTTTGTGCTTTTTTGAGCGTTTGCCTAAAATTTGCATCACAGTTGGATGGAAACATGGCTGTTAAGACAAAAAACATTCTGTATCTAACCATGTGCATAAAGTTTTACATTTTATTTTTCATGGTGCATACAGCAGCACAAAGTGCCAAACTGCAAAATAATTACTAAAAAAACATTTTACACTCTCTTTTCTACATAAAATAAGTAGTTTTTCTTGTTTAAAACACAGTCAGATATTTATGTTTCAGTGTGAGCCACCTTCCCAGTTGAAGTGGACCATTTTTTAAATACATGAAAGTCACTCATACTGGTTTGCTTCCGAACCATCGAGAGACTATTTATCATTTATTACACATCATCAAGAAGGTGAGAACATCTCTGTGCTCTTAGCACCTTCCCACTGAAAGCTGAGGCTGTGTGATCCCATTAGAACACACAGGGCTGTTCTTAAAATCACACCGCTAGTGTAACCATTTATATGCATCACAGAATCTATCACATGCTGTACAAACATATAGCTATCCATCAAAGTGACATTTATTCTCAGAATACTTAGGAATGGTGTAAAAAACAGATCCAAATGTGAGATGACAGATTGCACGTTACATAAAGTAGCTGCTTTTACATGTACATGCTTTCAGCCCTCTGTGGGCAGTGCGACTGTAAAGACCCTATATATATATATATATAT
>NW_013952961.1:143981-156207 GCF_001266775.1 Austrofundulus limnaeus
CACACACACACACACAAACCTCTACAATTTTGGGATGCACATTTATTAGGAATGAAGACTTCTCAGTTCTGGTGCATTTGTTGTGCGGGGGTCATTATATTACCGCTACGTGGTATCTAGTTTATTCAGTCAGTCTAAGCTAAGCATTGGTTGCTCTTCTTGTCTGATGTTGTATAGTTATTAGTAATGTCCACCACCGAGGGCGAAACAGCAACATTGTTTTTGCTCATGTTTCTGTATTCATGTCACACAAAATCTTGTGAACCAGTGGACAGATTGAATTAAACTCTCTGAAAAGAATCACTGGATGCACCTTGACAAGTAATTACCTTTTGAAGTCAATCCAATTCAAGATGACCACCTCAGAGGAGTATTACTCAGCTCATCTTTTTCACATATTCTATGCACAAACTGATCAAAAAAGATGTATTTTAAATTTTGCCATTGCCTATTTTGGTCATCTCTGCTTATTATCAAAATATCAACTATTGATGAGAATCTGTGCATTTTTTTAATCACAAAATGAGAAAATGTGATAAAAAAACATGTTTTTTTCCTGTCATGTAATCAGTCCTTTTGAAATAAAAGATTTTCAAACTTGAATATTTCCTGTGGGCTATAACAGTAACACCAGCTGAGAGGATTTTCTTTATTGTGCTCCTGAGTATGACAGTGGTTCAGAGAGAAAAGCACTTAGTTTGGACGACACCCTCAGCTGAACCACCGGTTTTAATATCATTTAATGCAACAGCGAGAGCTCATGTTTCCAATGAGAAGCTTCTCTGGGATGAAACTTGTAAAGCAAGAGAATGAAAAAAAATAATGAACTGTTCTGCTGAGAAGAGAAATGTTAGTTTGCGACAGTTACTGAGACACTTGTTTTCTAGGATGGCTGATAACTGGACTGTCTGACCTCAAAGTTGTATCTAGAGCTAAAATAAGTTCTTAATGGACAGATTTACTGTTAAATGTGTCAAATTCCCGCATGTGAAAATAAAATATGGATGATTTCAAAAGTCTAGTTCTGCAAGTCTGGTTGTTTGACCACCATCTTTTATAATAAATCTTTTTATTTCTTTACTGGTAGCTATTTTATTCACGGTCTCCGTGAGTGGACAGACTTTGCTGTAGATAATGAAACAGTATGTTGAACTGTCTGTCTTAGGTCTGGCCATAACCACATTAAGCAAATGCCTTGATCTAATAACTCAAATCTTATAAACACAATGCAATGCATTTCTGGGGTTACCCATTGACCCAAGGACACCCATTAAGTTTAATTACCTGAAATCCAATACTGAAATCCAGTCTTTTTGTTTAAACAACATGAGTAAACATCTTTTTGACTGCAGTTGAACTTTAAACCATGAGCAATGTAAACCACTAACATACCCAGCATACCACAGGGTCCAAAGGACAAGCTGTCCTCCTAAATAAACCTAACCTTTAACCTTTATTCCCCAATGAGTATCACATGGCTGACATGGGAAGCCTAAAGCTAAATGCATTTATATTTTCTGTATGTGTAATCGTGGAACCCTTCAACAACAACTACTCACACAGTCTAATAGAGTTTTAGAACAGGTTATAGTGACTTTTTCTGAGAAATTGACTTTGAAAACGTATGTATCCCTTGATCACTCTTAAAGTCATAGTTCAATAAGATACACTGCCTCCTTGATTTAAAGTGTTCTTCACAAAGAAATTTGGTTAAAAGGAAGTTAATCTAATATTCTTTTGAGTAAAAAGAAAAAAAAAGTCAGTCTGACGATGTTTTAAAAGAGGAAACTGTGTTTAAATGATTTCTGACCAGAATGCCTGAAGCATGTTTGTTATTTTACATGAGGTCACATGGCCTTTCCTTGGTGTTCAAATAAAGCTGAACAAAATTAACTTAACTTTAGATAATTGTACAGTTTGTAGGAGATCTGGTAGAGTGCTGTGTGAATGGGTAAATGAGGGCACAGATTGTAGTGTGAAGCACTTTGAGTATCCTGCACTGTAAAATCCAATTAGTTATCATTACTTAAAAAAGCATGGAAACCAATTGCACTTAAAAAATAAAGTACACTGAACTAAGTATTTTAAATTGTACTAACTAGTGTTCTCTTTGTAGAGTACACTTATATACGAGTTGAAGCAACTAAGAAAATCAAGTAGCATGTACTCGATAATTTATTTAGGTGTACTGGACTTAGTAAAGATCACTCAGAATTATTATTTTAATCTACTTAATCATTGAATGTGTACTTTACTTTGTTTAGTACATTTAACATACATTCTGAAGTTGAGCTGTGCTAGTATTTTTAGGACATACTTCCTTTTGCAACTCCGCTGCAGCTAGGCTACACAGGCCTAGTGGAACTGGTGGAAGCTAACGTGTTAATTTTCATCATATTAGCATCCACCATGTGTCAATATAGACAACACCTTTACAGAGAAAGGAACTTATCTTAGGACACAGTTATTTAACCTGGTAACAGTGTTGCCAGGTGGGAAATGTTGAATTATCGTATCAGCAGCTCAAAATTATCGTATTTTGAGGAACATTATCGTACCCACCCAAGTTACATTCTAGAGAGGCTCAAATTTACAAATAGTACATCCCGCTCAGCTCACAATGTGCTCTGTACTCAACAAACTACACATTCCTTTTTTTAATAATAAAGTTAAAAAGCACCGTACCTGACTGTTGGGTGGCTTTTTTTTTTTACAAAAACTTTATTGTAAACAAGAAAAAAAAAACAGGGAGCCTGTGAAAATGCTGCTTATAAAAGGAAATTTTCGATAAAATGACTAGAATAAAATGTAAATTATAGGCAAAGTTAAAATGAAATCAGGAAAAGAACAAATCATTGTAGTTTGTTGTGCTTTTAATTAGTCCAAGAAATAAATTCAGTAAATACTGAGCAAATTTAATCTGCAAGCCTCCAAAATCTGTTTTCTTCTTTTAAAAATAGCTTCTGGATGACACCTGGATGTTTATTAAATGTAAATGTTGCTTATATCCCTCACCTTCTCAGTCCCACCCTTTTTTCTGATTTTACAGTTATTATTTCTTTCACATAAGTGCAACTATTATATTTATTTTTTGCTGCTACTAATTGTCATCATAACCACAATGTGAGAGGGGGGTCTGGGGTTCTCCCCCAGAAAAATTTGAATGAAGAAGGTGCTGTTCCCTGCATTCTGGTGTATTTGCAGATTGTTAAACACATTTTAAACTACATAAATAAACACTTTCATAACTATTTTAGAGACAGATTCTACATTCAACTCAATATATGAATCATCCTTTTTGTGTCACATTGGACATATGATTCTTTCACCAGCTGGTAGCCTAAGCAGTACAGTTTTAATAGGGTTAAAAAAAACACTGGTGACTGTGTCGTGGCAGCCAGCCTTCTCTTTAGAGACTAGTATATATGAAGAGAACAAAAAATAAAGTTCCTTCTGTTGCTTCTTTTTTTAAATATATATAGATTAATATTTTTATTTATTTTACTGTCACAGCTGTATTGGCTTGGGACCGGCAAAAAAGACCCTTAAAAGTTATTTTATAGGGATATTTTAGTCATAGAAATGTTTTAATTAACATGGATCATGGATCAGTCGCAGCAGCAGTATTCATTTCATGTCTGGATGGGATGGATATCTACCTGCAGCAGGGAGAGAGAAGCAGCGTGAAGAAGCCTCCTGTCGGTGCTCTGGGACCAGGGAGGAGGAGCTCTCAGCAGCACAATGGAGAAATGTGTTCACGGCAGAGTCTCTCAAAGTCTCAATAACACCAGAAAAATAGTTGCTAGATTTTCACTAGTTTCTTTTCTGAATAACAGTATCTAGAGGGTCTGAAAACTCTGTAAATATAACGAGAAAGTAGCTAAATCAGCACCGCTGTGTTCCACAACCCGCCGCCTCTCATGTCAGCGAGCAGCGTGTCGGGTCGATTACATCACACATTGGAGCGCTCAAATTATCATACATTATGGGATTTTTGGAATTATTGATCATACATCGTACAGAGGGCCAAATTACCGTACAAATATGATAATTATCGTACGTCTGGCAACACTGCCTGGTCATTTTCCCTCTATATGTCTGCGACACAGACCTCTCACTCATGGTGTCAGCTACAGTCAGTAACTAAAACTTCAACACAAATGTCAAATCAAACCTGAATGTGTAATGTGACATTAGTGAACACAACTCATAATCATTCAAGAATCACAGATAAAAGTGTTTTTGTGTATTTTTCAGAGGTGAGTTTTCAGAAAATTATCCATTTCAGCAGCAAAGAGGCGGAGCTAAAACTCTGGTGTCTGAGCTGATAGGAGGATGAAGCAGGAAGAAAGAAAATATAATTTAAACTCATGTTTCTGCTAATTTAGTGCTTACATTTAAACAGTATTAACACTCAAAGATTGGACTGGTGCATTCTGGGCCAGAGAGACTGAACTGTGCGTGCACACTTCTTCTTTGAATGTGCAGTGGGAGGGACCTTGGCTACTTATTTGAATTAAGTAATGTTAACTCGAAACACTTAAGTATGTTACACTTTTCACCCCGTAAGTAACTGTTACTTAATAAATACAAGTCAGAAGTACAAATAGTTGATTACCAAGTAACGTTAACTTATATTTGTAAGTCAGATAGCTATTGGGTTTTACAGTGTGGTTGGGTAGAAAGGCACTATCCAAGTACAGTCCATTTACCTTTTATTTCTCTCTAAAGTTCATCTAAATATTAAACCATCTTTTCTATTTATTTAGTTTTTTATTATAATACAGTACTGCAACGCAATTGTGAATTTATGAACTTTTTTAAAATCCCTTTTCAAAATTTTACTTGAGATATTTCCCACCTGTGTGTATATTTTGTTAATTTTTTCACTGTTTTGTTTACTTGCATTTTTGTTTCTAATGTTTAATCTATTTTGACCAGTGAGTAAAATATTAAATACATCTGATTAGTTTCAAATTTATGTGTTTCACATGTTTTTTCTAGCAGTGGTGTCATGTATGACGTAAGGACAACCGACAGGGTGACATGCACAGGTGTGCAGACAGCAGCTCAGGTAAAACATGTACCAGAGCTCAGAACATGAGGGGCACTAACCAGAAGAATAAAAACTACCAACGCAACCATTAGTTGCAGATTTTGTCTTGGGCAGGATTCAGGATTTTTTTGTCATTATTGATGAAAATTACTGATGTTTCAAAATAAAGGAACTCTTAAGGAAACTTGCCCATAATAAAGGATTTCTTGCCAAACCTTATCTTACTAATACTGACTCCGACTTCTAAAGTGTTGATATTGTTGCAGTAATGCTTGCTGCACATTTTTTTTATTAAATGCTTTATTATTATTATTCATTAGTTTGCTCTATACAGTGCAGGCTGTGTTTATCTGTGTAGCAGAATATTGTGTTTGCCTTCCTGTAACTCAGCCTGCGTCTGTTCACCCATCTGTTTGTTCATCTGTCACCCACACATCTGATTATACCATATATGTGGGTTATGCCAACATTAATTTGAGAAGGATTTTTTTCTCTTTTTACCATTTAATGTCCCACTCTTTCCTCTGCCAGTCCCTGACTGTTTCTCTTTTAATATTCATTTTTGTTCGTGCCTGTTTCCTTCTTCTGACAGCTTTTGTTGTTCTTTTTGTGTTCAGCTTTATGTGCTTTACATTCCCTGGATACATTTTTGCATTCACCTCAGCAGACATCTGTCGCTCACTTTCATACAGCTGTGTTTCCATGACAACATAGGCTTGTAATCAAACTTTAAAATCCTCAGTTCCTTTTAAATACTAAATTTTAAATGTTTTGAAAGAAAAATAAAACCAGTGTCTTTTTCTGTGTCCTTGTTACAATAAATGCAATCAATCTATTCATTTTCTTCTGCCTATCTGTGGTTTGGTCCTGGAGGCCAAAGGGCCAGGAGTGGAACTGAGACATCACTCTCTGGCTCCTCCTGGGGACTCCCAAAGTATCCCCAGACCAGAGAGGTTTTATGCTATATTATTCTCTCCAGCAAGTTGAGGGTCTTCTTTAGGGTCTCCTCCCAGTAGGATGTGCCCAACATATCTTTATGTATCCAAGTGGAAATGAAGAATATTACATTTTAAGGAGTGTGCTGGTTCTTGCTAGTTGTCCTTGAAGTCAGCAGGAAATTAAGAGAACCAGAAAGTAGCACTGCTCTGAGTGCATGCATTGCATCAGATCTCAGTTGGAGTGTGGGTAAAACTTACAAGAGATCTGTTGGAGAACATGGTTGCTGGTGTGTTGGCCGGGTTTGGTATTCTAGCCTAAATCATTTCACTGCATCAACAGACAGTTGGCGTTCCCTGTTATTTCTGAGCTAAATGAGGCTGCTCATAAAGACCACTGCAGTTCTTTATGCTCCTTTTATTTTATTTTATTTTATTTTTTGGTTCAGGTTGTATTGCAAATATTATTTAATGCTGTCTCTATCTTATGGAGCAATCTGGGAATAAAGATCCCAAAATATATCCTGTGTCTGGTTTCACACTCCTTCTACTAGACCACATTTTGGTACCAGGAGTGGGGTCCCTAATTTTGGAATAGCAAAATAAGAATTTTTTAAGAGCATAAACAACTGTGGTGGTGAAGTGTGGCTCCGGGCTGTGAGGATCAGCGGTGGAGAGGCCTGCTCGGTGAGGCTGCTGCATGCACCGTATCTATGGTTCGAGCAACATTCGGATACAGAGAGAGGCAATCCTGTTGTGTGCAACATCACAGTATCCAGATTTAAACACTGACTCTTCAACAACCCTCAAGCTAAGTCTGTGTAGAAACATCTCATCATGGCAACTAAGGATAGTGAAAATGAGGCTAGCTGTGGTGAAGAAACGGACTCAGTTGAACAGCTGCAAAGTAAGCTTTATGAACTTAGTGAGAAACATGATAAAGCAATGGAGACAATATTTGAAGACTGCTGCAGGGGCGTGTCTTAGAGAGAGGCTTTTATACCAGAACACAGCCGCTGTGACGAAACCGTGGAGAAGACACGTCACCGTGGAGAGCCGTTAACCAATATGTAAGTTAGCCTGCAGTACCACTGCTCTACCCATATGAGCAGCAAAAACACATTTTTAGACCAAATATTACAGATTTGAACAAATACGCACAAAAACATCAAAATTAGCACAGAAACAGTACTATATAACATTTTAGACACTTCTAGACAGTTTATCAGCTAAAAAAAGTTAATTTTGGGGTAAGTTACTCTTTAAATACAACACAACTTGTTGACTCCTCCCAAACTCCACAGCTGTAAGAAGCTGTACAGTGCAGTCTGAAGAGCAGAGTGAGTAATGCTTCCTTTCCAGTTATTCATGCCAGTTACCTTCCGAAAACACAGAAACACTCCCACACAACCTGCTTTTCTTTGTCAGACATCACCAGCAGCTCACCAACCTGTTAGTTTAGTTGATGTTATGTGCAAATGGAGGAAAACTGGTAAACTTATCTTGTTGACCTCTTGATATCAGGGATCTAATGAACTAACAAGTTTTGCTGATTCAACAGTAAGACACTGTAAACAAGTGTTTGTTCTTGAATTGAGTTAACTTCACAAGTTAATCAGTTGTAAATGTCCATCTGTTTGGGTTCTGGGAGTTTCATTACAGCCTGGTTCATGAAGCAGTTTAACAGACAGACAGGGCAGAGTAATAATTATTAGCACAGCTTGAAGCAAAGGTCTTGCACATTGTTCAGACTCAGACTGTGCTGGAGATGACCTGCAGCTCCCATCACATCACATTTTTAATCAGTCTCTAGATAAATGACTGAGTTATAGGCATTTTTGTCTTTGATAAGTTCATTAGTTGTGACAGCCAACATGATTCAAGTTGACTCCAAAATGTAGTCAGTTGTGTGCAATGATTACATCCAGACAGTTTCATTGAAATCCATCAACCAGTTCATGAGATATTTTGCCTGCAGCTGGACAGTTGATGCCAAACCTAAACAAAGTTCAGGTGTGATCAGTTCGAGCTGAAAGTCTGTGATAGGGATCAGTCTCAGCTACTAACAAAACAAACTTAATATGTGTCAAATTGACTGAGTTATACAATTTTTTTAACTTAGTTAGTGGTAGCTGCCATCTTGAGTCAGTTTGAATCAAAAAGTTAGTCAGTTATACAGACACCAGGGCTGGAGTGGGACTCATTTTCAGCCCTGGAGTTTCATGCCTCAGGCTGGACCACAATAGATCAAGACATATTAAAGTCATGTAATCATAACCTCTAAATCGTCGATAATAGTGCACTGTTCTGTAAAGTCTTGCAATTCAGTGTATTTTACTAAAAACTTACAATTCAGTGCAAGTCGGGGTGTTGCTTCACAATGTAGATTTATTTATACATAAGTGCACATCTCCAGCATTATTTTTTACAGAACATCCTTTTCACTGGTATCAGAATCTAGGATAGTTTTTGTTTTCATAAGTGCAAGGAAACAGTTCCATCATAACTTAGATTTTACAAATATGAGGACAAGTTAAATCTCCAAAACTTTTTTTTACATCAGAATGTCATTTTCTGTAATATTAAATATTAAGCAAATTAGTGTTTGCAGATATCTAATCCTTATGAATAAAGTATAAAAACATATTCCACTGAGCTTCAAGTTTGTTATAACATACTAATGATGCCATCAACTTATTTTCCCTCTGCATAAAGGTAGCTTTCAAAGAAATATCAGATTGTGAGATGTATTTATTTATTGTTATTTAAACAGGCAAATCCCCTTAAAATTGCTGATGTATTTTGCAAAGAAGTCCAGTGGTGAAAGTGA
The DNA here is from genome assembly GCF_001266775.1 of Austrofundulus limnaeus. Classification (NCBI taxonomy): domain Eukaryota; kingdom Metazoa; phylum Chordata; class Actinopteri; order Cyprinodontiformes; family Rivulidae; genus Austrofundulus; species Austrofundulus limnaeus. The sequence goes on from NW_013952961.1 coordinate 152,803, forward strand.
CCTAATGCACATGTTTTTGGTCTTTGGGGGAAACTGGAGCACCTGGAGAAAAAACGCAGAAAGACCTCGGGTCCAAACCAGGGACTGAAGCCAGGACCTTCTGGCTGTGAGACCTCAGTGCTAACCACTGATCCATCATGCTGACAGATGATTATGGTTCTGCTGGAGGTTTCTTCCTGATTAGCAGGGAGTTTTTCCTCTCCACCGTTTGCTCAGGATGGGAGACTGTGATGAAGTGATTCAACACAATCTGCTGGTTTCTTCTTTAGATTGTTTTTTTCATTTACAGTGCCCTGAGACAACGCATGTTGTGACTTGGCGCAAAATAAACTGAATTGAAGTGAATATTCCCTAGACTCACCTGCACTTGTACCACAATAAAAATAATAATCTGTAAATCTTTAGCACATTTTATATGGAAAACATTTTGATTTAACCACTTAATATGTATTTAATGTCAAAACAATCAGGTTTATTTCATTTTACTTTCATCTTATTCCCTTTTCAATGTGGGCTTTGTGTGTATTATCTTACCTTTATTTATAAAAAATTTGTGCTGAGCATAGATTGAAATTTTAATTGCGAATAATCTCAAGGTATTTTTGTGATTAATCGCGATGAATCTCACTTTTTCCCCCAAAAACAATCACTTTACTATGGCTGAATATGTAGGTTTGTATATTGCAATACACTCCATGTGTAACATATTATGTACAGTTTTTTTTCTTTTTATCCTCTTATTTTATTTTATTTTATTTTATTTTATTTTATTTATGTTTTGCTGACAACTGTGACCTTAGTGTCTATCTTGCATTCCTCATGTACTCATTTGGAATGAAGAAAAAAAAAGAATTCTTGATTTAACCTCATTCTGCACAAAATTTAACTGACACAAAGACGTTTGCAGCATTTTTAGGTCCTGTTTTATATTCAAAATGGGGCAATCCATTAAAAAAAAAACTTTAAACAAATAAAGCAATGCCAGCCAGTCTTACTTTTTTGTCCCCCCCCAACACGTCTCTCAACCTCGTCTGCAGAACCTCCCTGTGTTTACGCTGGTTTTAAACTGAAGTGATGTTTCAACTTTGAACTGCTCCAGTGGTGAGATGGTTTAGATTTGCAGAGCTTATAGAGAACTTTACTTCTTTCCAGCCCACCGTTGGGAAAAGTTTTAAAATAAAAAATGCCCTGAAGAATCTGGTGACTTCCGCCACGTTTCTGCCACAGCTGCAGCTCGGTCGTTTTTATGAGAGCAGCTGTGAGTTGCCAAGCAACAGCTCGACAACAAAGGCTCTCAGTGGATGAGATGCGGGATGAACGCCATCTAAACCAATAGTGATCAAGATCCCGCCGCCCCACCATGACCACTGAGTTTGTGTGTCTCGCTGTGTGTGTGTGTGTGTGTGTGTGTGTGTGTTAGCTGCCCAGTGAACAGAGATCTGATGGAGAAATATTAATAAATTAATAACTGCGTTAACATGCGTTAAAAAAAATTATCACCGTAAAGCGTCGGCTGCATTGACGCGTTAACCTGCCCAGCACTGATAAAAATACAACAGGTTTCTACTATTGTTTGGGCCTGGAAAGTGGTTCTATTGAAACTAACGCTTGTTTGTTCACACACTGTTACAACAGCTCACCTGCTCCCCTCATCACTACTTTGTCCTGGCTCTGCTTCTGACATTAAATCACATTTTAAATAATTCTCAGCTCAAATCTCCCTTTTTACAGAGCCTTCAGATCCTCAGCTCAGATACATAAATGTATGGAACCATCTCAGAGCACTTTTCATATAAAGCAGGTCTACTCTTCATTATATTAACTCTAATAATATTCAGCCAATGAGTGATCCTACCTGCTCACTCTGGACCTGTGGGCTCTGGAGTAGGATGGTTCTGTATCTTGGTTCTGACTCTGAGACAAGACAGTTTCCCAGTTATATGGCGTTGCCTCGTTTACATTATATAACATTATGTTATTTGTCACTAACACCAACTAACTTGAATAGTGGTTTGCAAAGATCGACATGTTGTTTTACCTGTTCCATAGTCGTCAAACCACGACCTCCTTTTACTGAAAAAGTTGCTACTTTTTGCACGTTTAGCTGCTTCAGTTTCCAGAACTTTCTTCTTTTTAATTCTAACTTTCTCTGCGCCACGCCTGCTCTTTCCATCTTTCAAACACTACTGACCGTGTGTGCCAATGTTTTACGTCAGGGTGCAAAACAACAACAAAGAAGTGGGAAAAAAAGAAGAGCGCTGCCTGCTAGAGGCGGAGACAGCCCTGCGTATCATATAATTGCCTGGCAATACAGAGACAGCGGTTGGATCAGATTCTGATCAATAACTGACACGTGACGTTACTGGCCCAAACATCAGTCCGGCCCACCGGGAACACTCCTGGTCCTCCTGATTAGCCTCGGGTCTGGGCACCTCTCTGGATTATGTTTCATTAAATCTGTGCAGGAGATAGCATGACAGATAATCACAGACATACAACTGTGTGAAGTGGCAGGTGATACTAAAGCATAAATTATAGAAAGAGTTTTTAGAAGTGTTGTGATGGTGAATAAGGGCCTCAGTCCAGTTAGGACCCGGTGCAACCTTGAGTTGGTCCTGCCTTCACCTGTTTGACAGATTATAGTCAAAGATTAATCAGAAACTTGCATGACCCATCTTTGAAGGTTTGCTGGTTCAACGCAGTTTACTACTCTGTGGCTTTTTATTGAAACACCAAATGTTTTAATGTAAACCGTGTGACTGTGGCTGTTCCTGGATAAAGTTTTGGAAAGCCAGCAGTCACAGCTTTCTCTGCTGGGCTTGTTGTGGCCTGGAGGGTTTGAACACGCTTGATGAGTTAGTAAAATTATCACTCTTTTAGACAGTCATATGAAGGCAGTGCTTTCTGATTTTAGAGTGTTTTCCCCTACATATCTCTCTTTTCATGTGCAGGCACAACCAAACGCTTTCACAGGAAAACTGTGGGAAGCTGGATCAGACAGACTCATTTGGAGTCAGTGAGAAAGAGTCCTCTCATCTTTAAACATCCATTTAGAGTTAATTAATCCTTTTGCCTGAAACCTCCCCTTACAACACACTCTCTTTGGTTTGTTTGACTTTCATGCTAAAAGTGCTCACACCACCTTTCATGGCTGTGTTACTGAAAATTCCCACAATCTGATTAGGCTCTCACAGCCGTGTCTTTCAGCAAACAACTGTCACCCATGCAGCACAGCTTGTTATTATGGTTTTTAGCTTTCGCACTTTGCAAACACTGATGGAGGGATTTACAGGAGTTGTCCACTGCTTGTAGTATTGAAATTCAACCAGTCAGCCTTTAAAGCAGTACACATAAATACGTAAACACAAAAGTTAGGCTTCCAGTTAGATCTTTTTTACTTTATAT